>NC_056726.1:875249466-875320711 GCF_019279795.1 Protopterus annectens
GTAGGTTATAGAACATATGATTGTATACTGATTCCTTTTAAATGTTCAGTTTGATTTTTCTATAGTGAGGATTTCTTTGATGATACTTCAATGTTATGAAGTGCTGTGATGGCTTGGTGGTTAACTACTGTGACTATAGTATATAGGGTCCTGGGTTCAAGACCTGCAAAGCTGTCTATTTAATTGTTGGGCAGAACAGTAGCTGTTGAATACAGAGTGATTAAGGCAAGTTTAAGAACTTGTAAGCGAGTTTGCATGGGTTTGCGCGAGGGTAAGCACTGCTAATCTTTGGTTAAATATGCTTACAGAGAGTTAGCTTCCATATTGCTTAACTGTGTGCGCATTGCTTACTCCCACACAAACAGGCTTAAACCCACTTACTGGTGCTTACATATGTTTACTTCCTCTTACTACTGCTTAATAGTGCTTACACTTGCTTACTAGTGCTTACTCCCGCTTACCATTGCAGTAATTTAGACAGTAATGTTTAATGGTTGTTGGGAAGGTGGGGGATATGGAAGCTGCACAGAGTCATCATTCATTACACATTTTACCTTCCATTTTTTATTCTTGATTCCTGAGTACATATACTGCATGGGGCACATGTGATTATCTGCGGACTTTGCAACATTATGACACTGACACCTCACATCTGCATTTAATGCAGTACTTCATTTCACAAATATATGTTATTTAGTAGATTATGCATCTAAAAATATTGGTCATAACATGATTTGACATGATAAATGGAATGCGCTGCAGTGGGACTCGAACTGGAATGACTGCACTATACTGCTTCATTTGCATATATATTGCTTCTTATCCTCTTCTGCTATTTAAGCTGCATTAACCGTAGCTAAGCGATGGGCAAACCCATGCACCTATGGTTAAATTTAATCTGTTTCATAAAAAAAAAAAGTATCTTTATATTTTTGGTGTTAACTATTGCTCTTGTACACATGGGGGATGTTACTGGGGGTATGCGTACACCCATGAGTGTTCTCACTCATTCTTTTAGGGCTTTCTGCTATTTTTCATTGCAGGGGCATGTATATTCTGAGAGCTCTGCTCTCAGACATGCGCCCTGCACTCTTACATGCTCCATGTAAGATTAAAAGCTCAAGCAGCGTGCCTTCATTAATATGCATGGCACACTGTTGTCCTTTTCCTAAACGGCTGCTTCCATGCAGGACTAAGCTAGTCCTGCATGGAAGATTAGTAAATCTGGGGGGTTATCATTTACATTAGAGTTTTGTGGCCTTAATCAAAATTTTTGAATTTTCCTTTCACAAAGTTTGTCAAACATTACTAGCCCATTATTCAAGGGCAGGTTGAAAGAACTGTATTTTTTTAAACTGGCTGGTACAAAACTCAAACCCTTACTCAGAACATCAGCATGCTCTGTTAAGATGTTAATATTGGAAAAATTATATACTGTAAAATACTTAGTAGAATTATGGATGCAACTAGGTCATATGTCATCTTCCACCGTACTGCTTTATGTATCCCGTTACCAAAAACAATGATTCACCAGCAGCTAGTTCAAGGTTAATGGCGTCTATGTTTTGATGACTGATGTTCCTGTTAGTCTTACCAAAAGGCACAAAACAATTCAAAAATAGATTTCCATTATTGGATTCACTGAACTGTGGGTTATCATCCAAGGTAGGTGAATAACTAAATGGTATGGGCACACCATTAGAATCCCCTCTCATATTTACATGACAGTGTGTAATGGCAATGCTTGCAGCCAAGAAATTTCTGGTTGAGGGAATAACTGTGATATGAAGCATGTCGATTGTCCTATTCTGAATGAGATAACCTCAAGTCTTATGTTTGGTAATAATACTACTGATTACAATGAAATTTGCCTTTTAGAAAATGCTGATGGCAATATTGTAAATAAGTCAGAATGTTCTTTTACACACAATATCAGTACTGGTAACTTTACTACCAAAGAGGATGGGAATGATTTTTTGAATGATGACGCTGTCAAAGATTTTTTTGATACTAATGGAGTGAACATGAGATTTGAAAGAGTTTACACTGACTTAAACAGTACAATGGGATTTGATTGCTTTAAAACTAATGGTAACAATTTTACTGATGTAAATATAATTGTTCTGAAGAGATAATATCAGATTTACACAATGATTCACAACAAATGTTGGTTACTTCTTCATGTTTGGCAGACTTTATTTGGAATAATTCAGTTGCATCATTTTTTAACAAGGACGCTACCAGTGTTAATTGTAACACCTTCACTCATCCTGGTGAGTCAGAGAATCCCGGAACTGACATTAACTGCTCCATTATTAAAAAATAAATTAAGGGCTGATTATGTCACGTTACTCATACATTTGTCATTGTAACACTGACTTTTTTACCATTTTTGTTCTCAACATTATTTTTATTTTAATTTTTATTGTTATACTTATGCTCATTTTTCATGCAATTTAACTTGTTATTCACAACAAGTCTTGCTGTTGAGTCATACGAATTTCTGATCACATGTTGATCACACACTGTATTAGTATTATTTAAGGTTGAAAATCACCATGTTAAGCAGTTCTGAAGAAGTCTTTGCTAAAGACAAAAACGCTTGACTGCATTTGTTTTTTTTTTTTTTTGCTGTCAATAAATTGGATTTCTGGTTCAGACTTTGGTTTGTGTGGTTTCTGGGACTCTACCTTCACTACTTGTGTCATCCAGGTAAGCCATACTATCCTAATGGTAGGAGTATGTGAAGGTCAAAAAATCAGTACTTGCATTAATATAATCCATGTATTGCAATAAACTTTCTACTCCATCTTTCCATACCATAAATAAATCATCCAAATAATACAAGTATAATTTCATAGCACCACTTATAGGTTGGTCCAGGATATACAAAAATTCCCATGCAACATTATTATATTAGCCAATAAGGACCCCACAGGTGAACCCTTTACTACACCTTCTACCTGCTTATAGATATTTCCCTCAAAAATTAAAAAATATATTTTTAATATTATCTCCAGCATCTCTGAATATGTGTTTATAGATCCCTGATCTATACCTCTCCTTTCTAGATAGGCCTCAAAAATTCTAATCCTATTGAATTCAGAATTATTCTGTAAAGATCTCTTACATCTATAGTTACCAATAAATCTGTTTCATCACAATTAACCTCATTCAACTTTTTCAAAAAGTCCCAGGAGTCCCTACAGAGGTGATGTTCATTCACTAATAAATATTTTAACTGATGGTCTAATGGTCTAAAAATTGTGCACATGTTACTGTAATTGATCCTCTACAATCTACAATGGGCCTCATGGGAGGATTCTCCACTGATTAATGGATCTTTGGGACCCTGAAGATGGTAGGTATCACTGGAAACACACCGGTCAACTATTTAAAGTCCTGTAGGGTAATCCACCCTTCAATAAACATATCCCTCAAATGGCTCGCTATCTTCCTATAAGCTGCATTTAACTCCAACCTGCTAGATGCATCATAGGGTCTTCCCTCCAATATGTTAAAAATGTGTCTGTTGTAATCCGGATTATACATGATAACCATCCCCTCCTCCCTTATATGGTTTCATATATCTAAGATCATGATTCCTAAAAAAAATTATCATAATCAGCCTGATCAAAATTAGTACTTATCCTATTATTATAATTATCATTTTTACCCAATATGATTTTGAGGTCCAAATCACATATTGTTTTCAGACAGACTCAAAACAGGATGTAGGGGTGAATTATATAAGCTAGAAATCCTAAGAGCATCATTATTTTCTATCACATTCTTAAATAAAATAGAAAAAAATAACTTATGTACATACATTTTTAAATCCATAAATACATCCACCAAATTATCTGACCAAGCAGGCACAAAATTAGTCCCTTTTGCAAAAACATCAGCGTAGGAACAATCCAAGGGAATGTCTGTAAAGTTAAACAATTTGAAATCACCTTCTGAATTATTCACTATAGTAACTGTATTATCGTCATATTCATCCCTTATGGGAGAAATATTCATCTGTTCCATTGGAATAAATAATAAAACATCATCCAATCTTAAATTCTCCTCATGGTGGAATTGTAGCATGGTTGAGCACTGACCCAGTAAATCGTCCACTGGTTCTTCCTGTTGTGCTTCCAGTGATGACTCCAATGGTGACTTGGATTGGCTGGGTTCTAACATTGTCGATTCCTGATTAACTCAGATTGTCTTTGCCTGGGAGAAACCTGCCCCTCTTCATATATCTCTTTTGATAGGTAGGTTCATTGTGCCTATCATAATCAGTATGATTTTCTTCCATAAAAACTGGAGGGTGATCATTAAGATAAAAATCTTGATTCCCCCATGCCTGTGACTTTGGGGGCATAGGATATGCTGTTCCATTAATATAATCTATTCTGTCATGCTCCAGATTTTTTATTTTATATTTTTTAAAGGATTAATTGATTGCTCGATACTATAAAAATATGAGGATGTTTGCTTTTATATTCCAGATACCAGATATCTTTAATAATATTTACATTTAAAATATTGACCTCTGCTATTATTTTGTCCATTAATTTCACATTACACCTTACCACCAACTCCATGAACTCACATCCCTGTCTATTGAATAAGTCTATGAATTCCCTATGGAGAGATGAATCATTATCAAGTCCCATTGGGAACTACGATTGTCTAAGACCCCTAGGAACCCATTTTATCTGAATAGATTCCATGAAATAAGAGTTCTCCAACTGGAGCTTTTTAACTTTAATAACTTATAATTCAACTGGCTTAGTTTAGAACACAAGTCCTCCCTAGTGTGGTTTAAGCAGCAAAAAGGGAAAAGGCCCAGTAGTCAGTAAAGTTCCATGCTACACTCCAGAAAAAAACAAATAAAAGTAGCAGGAACTCCACAGTTATAAAAACATGGAATTTTAATATAAAAAGAAGATAAGCACTTTTGCGTTTCCCAAAAAACGCTTCATCAGATCTGAGACCATTAATTCACAGTACAAATATATATTATCAAAAACAATTAAGCACAAGAATTAACACCCAATCAAAGACAAAAGCATTGTTGGATGCCTAGCAACTAATTAGTATTGCAAATCACACTCCAGCATAGCTGGTTTCAAAGATACAGAACAGTTTAAGCCCAGATAACAATCTGCCTGCAATTTTAAAATCCATGACAGCTATACTTTTTCAGTGTAATTCACAATGCCCCCCCTCACATTCTCAAATATACATTACAAGACCCTGAAAGGAAAAGAAAGGCCTTCAAACTCCATTATATGTTTTGCTAAAGCATTTTTCATATATTTTTTTCTTAAATCATATAGGTGCCTTCTTATTCTTTCTTTGAGCATCTTATTAGTCTTGCCCACATAAAAACTTGGACATTGGTTGCAGGTAGCTAAATAAGCCACATGTTGTGTCCTGCAATCACTATAGAAGCTGGGGGAGAACTTAAAATTAAGTCTAGGGTGTTCAAGGGTCTGTACTCTAGTAATATACGTGCAAATACAACAGTTCCTTTTCTTGAATGCATACATTCATTAACCAACAAATTATTCTTCCAGCTGATTTTCTGATGTAATGAAGTGCTCAAGACACCCACACTGTTAATTTCTAGATGCACGTCTAAAAAATATATATCAAATCTAGAACAAACCATACTAAAAAAAAAATTCAGTACTGTCATTCAAATACATGACAAATTGTTTCAAGTCTGTCTGTGAACCACCCCATAAAATAAAAACATCATCTACAAAACGACGATAAAAAAACAGTTCACTTAATAAAGCATTGTTGGAAAAAACATATTTTTCCTCCCACTTACTGAGTACCAAATTGGCATATTATTAATTGGTGCAGAAAGTACCCATGGCCCACTTCCAGTGCTGTAGATAATAAAAATCTTCACCATATAGGAATATTATTGTTGTTCAATACTAATTTTAAGAGCAGACAAGTAGTATGTATGTTAGTCTGAAAAACACTTTCTGAGATAAGCAACATACCTAATGTCTTCTAAGCCATACTCATTGGGAATGGAAGTAAATAACCTTTTATATCTAAGATTGTCAATATAATGCCTTCTAAATTGCCCTTATCCTGTGTTACCATGTATAAATCATTAAAGAAAGTGTTTGGTATCTTTTTAATCTACCATGGAAATAAGGGTGAAGTAACCTTCTTTAGATCTTTTCTCAATAAGTATAGAACAAGGGTTGTGTGACCCATCTATTACCTGCAACTTCTCCGGTCTCAGTGGAGGTTTTACCAGATCTTTGTATTTTGGGTAGGCCTTTTATGATAGAAATTAAGAGTTCTGTATATATGAAGAGCCGTGTATGTTTCCATAATTATTCGATCTATTCATCAATAGTTCATACAGAGCATCATGGCACATAACTAACAATGCTACACACTAAGCCCTATCAATGTTACAGTAAATGGCTTCATTACTTAACATAGATTGCATAGATTAATCGTAATCAGTTGCATTTAGTATTACTATTGCCCACCCCATTGTGAACGTGTAATACCCAGGTGGAAGAATTTGGCTTTTCAAACTGTTTTAAAGAAGCTAATCACTCTGCTCATATTGTGAAAATGTTTCTTATGAGCAGGTATAGATAAACCATAATTTCATCTTCATAGGTCTTTATAAAAGTCTTGCATATGCTGAAGGGCAATAGCATGAAAGAGGTACTTGTTTTTTTATCTCAGTCTCACTCCAATGCAGATGTTATATAAGCATTAAACAGTAATTTCAAATCCGATTACGTGTAAACAACCGAAGATCCAAAAATAACTTCACTTACATTTGGTGGTGTTGCTGGTATAAAGGTTAAACCTTTATTAAGTAAAGAAATCTCCCTGAATTCCATTGTGGCCAGCCCGAGGAGATTGTAGACTAACAAGTTAGTAAATGTAATTTCTGTATCCTCCGATGTATTCAGCAGCCATTCCAGGGAGTGTTTCCATTTCTGGCCCCCACTGCTAGCTGATCTCTCCATCTGCCCTAGATTTCCACTTTACAGCTGGTAATTGGTAAAAAAAATGAAATCAGTTGCCATGTTGAGCTTAGGTTTAAACTCCAAATAGATCATAATGAGGAACAGATTTGCTCAGATGATATAGAAATATTATTACTTGAGTTCGAAGAGCTATCATTATTGACTAGTATCTCTTCAGCTTGATTGACACATCATTGTTTACAGTCTCAACTGCTTTCGTTACATCAACATTAGTGTCTTGTACATTGATGGCATCAGTCTGTTTGGTCCAATAGCCCAGGGCATGTTGTCAGACCATTGTTATTGGCTGCCCTCTATATTAATAATACATTCTTTTTCTCTTGGCCCATACAAAGATGTTCCCAAGTTGAAAATCTCTATAATCAGCATATTAACTTCACATTGCCTTATGCTGATGCTGTAACTTGCAATCAAAAGACATCAAATTATTGAACATATTATCTACCATCTGTTGATGCCAATATGCATAAACAGATAGTAATTCTAATCTATGAAACTGAGCCTGTACTGCTTCTGATAACTCCAGTCTCTATGGGTTTAAAATAATCCAAGCCAATAATTGTTTATAGCTGAACCCGAGATTTCCTAAATGTAATTTTGCCATTTTTCAGCAGCAACAGATGTGACTCCCCATGACTTGGCATACAGGAGAGACTCGTGTACCCCTGGGAATTAGTCTATGCCTAAGGCCAGAGCTTCAAAATGCACAAGATGTTGCTACATTGATATTTCTTCTAGTTTAAATAGAATTATCTTCCAATTTTCTGAGCAATGTTAAAAAGTCAGAAGCCTTCGCAGAAACCAGCTCCTAGTTACCTTCAGTCTCATAGCTAGTAAAGTCCAATAAATGATTTTTTCTTAAGGTATATAAGGCCATTCCATCTCTGTTTCCAAAAGGTACTGAATCCTGGATTATAATCAAGCTCAATGTTTTTACCCTCAGCCATCACTGAACTCTAGGCATTACACAAACAAACAAAAGCAGCAAAAAGGGAAAAGGCCCAGTAGTCAGTAGAGTTCCACACTACACTCCAGCACTATGTAAAGACAAAACAAATGTAAAAGTAGCAGGAACACCATTGTCATAAAAACATAGAAGTTTAATATAAAAGAAGATAAACACTTACAGCGTTTCCCAACAAATGTTTCATCTTATCAAAAAACATTAATTATTGGAATTTTACAAATATATATTATTTAAAACAATTAAGCACAAAATTAACACCCAATCAAAGACAACAGCATTGTTGGATGCCTAGCAACTAATTAGTATTGCAAATCACACTCCAGCATAGCTGGTTCAAAGATACAGAACAGTGTAAGCCTGGATAACAATCTGCCTGTAATTTTAAAACTATGACAGGCGGCTAAAAACTTTTCAGTATAATTCCACAATGTCACAATGCCTCCCTAAGCATTCTCAAATATACATTGCAAGACCGTGAAAGAAAAAAGAATGACATTCAAACTCCATTATATGTTTTGCTAAAGCATTTTCAATCTTTTTTTTTCTTATATCATATAGGTGTCTTGTTACTCTTTCTTTGAGCATCTTATTATTCTTGCCCACACACATAAACACTTGGACATTGGTTGCAGGTGGCTACAATAAACCACATTTTGGTGTCCTGCAACCCCTATAGAAGTTGAGGGAGAGCAGTAAAATTAAAGTCTAGGGTGTTTCAAAGGTCTGTACTCTAATATATATGGCAAATAGAACAGTTCCTGCAGAGGAACATACAAAGTCTCATAGATGGTACATGTTTAGTTCTATGGGGTTTGGCACATAATTGCCTTTTTCAAATTCAGTTTGCATTCTTGAAGCAGAAGGCTGAGCCACCTACCAGGGCTCTGGTCTTACCATCAGAAATTAAAAATCCCAATTGTTACATATTATGTCACAGATAGGATATATAATCCCTTTCTAGTATACTTAATACCAAATTTAAGTTGATGTTACTGTGGTTTTAAAAGAACATCTTTGAACCTGACACTAGACATAAGCCATTCATTTTAAATCAGGTCCATTGGCTCACCCCTATTTTGTATATTCAAATGAATGACTCTCTCTGATGGAATGATGAATTGTTCTGGAGTCCTCTGCAGTCATCCAAATATTCCAGCCCTCCATACTTCAGTTAGTACTCTGCTTTGTCCTCAGATATAAATCCCTCCTGCAAAGAACACCCTCTCAATACATTGAGATATTGTTGGACTAGGAGGGCTAAATTCCTGACCATACTCTGCAATACAGTCAATTCCCTATTAACATCCATTTCAGTTATTGCCAGAAAAGAGTGGTTCTTGAAGAAGCTGCATCGATGCCATAAGTAACCAGAAAACTCAAAAAAAAACAAACTAATAATGACAACAAACTAAAAAACACAAATTACAATGCTTTGAATAGTCAGGCTAAAAAACACTCCATGAATGAAAACAAATGAGTTTGTTCCACATATGAAAATTTACAATTATACTTAGATAATGTTTACCAATATGTGTAACAGTGTATGGGTGAATTATGAAGGAGTCATTAGTGGGTACATTGAGGTGCTGTGAAAGAGCACATCTGGCTAACATCAAAGATTAACAGTCAAAAGTGCCTAGTACAGAGAATGAAGCACTGAGGTGGTTTCCACGCTGTTTATTCCCAAATACAAAGCGAAAATCCACAAATGAGTAGACACACACATAAACGCTGCTTTGCATTACCGCATTTTAAGTCTCAATAACCAGACTTCCTCAGATGACCAGTGTTACTTTAAGTTAAAGCCATTTTATACATTAATTAAAAAAATAATCAACCAATACAATTTGAGCATGAAACTTTCAAAAACCCAATGACATTTCCACAAAAACAGAATTAAAATACAACCCTATAAATATTGCACTTTCGTTTAAAAAGCATTCTGAACCATAAAAAGAATCATAATACAGTTGGTTAAAATTTTAAATCCATATAAATAAATAAATTCCATTTAAATTCAATATATAAAAATAAATAAATAATATATTATTATCATAGGCTGCATTGAATTAATGCGGTATGCTTTATAAAAAGGAAGGAAATATTGCCATCCTATTGGCCAAAATTTTGAAGTTGCAACAAAAGTTTTTTTCAGAGTTTTGCAGATCTGCAATTTCAAAAGTGGCTTAAGATAGACACATAATCCATACACTATAGAAGTTGGGGAGAACTTAAGAATTAAGTCCTAGGGTGTTCAAAGGTCCTTCTGTACTCTAATATAAATATACGTGCAAATACAACAGTTCCTGCAGGGGAACATACCAAATGAAGTCTCTTAGATGGCACATGTTTTTGGTTCTATGGGGTTTGGTACATTGCATTCTTAAGAGGGAAATGAAAGGTGGGGCAACCACCTACCAGAATCTGGTTTTACCATCAAAATTAAAAATCCCAATTGTTACTTATTATGTCACCAGATGAATATATGTCACTGGTATATTTAATACCAAATTTAAGTTGATGTTAGTATGGTTTAAAAGAACAATTTTGAACCCCACACTAGACATGTATTCATTTAACTTAGGTACATTGTCTCACCTATTTTTGTATATTCAAATGAATGTCTCTCTCTGATGGAATGATAAGCGTTGTGGGTCCTCTGCAGTCATTGAATATTCCAGCCCTCCATACTAAGTAGCACTCTGCTGTCCTGGAATAAATCCCTCTGCAAAACACCCTCAATACACTGAGATATTATTGGACTAGGAGGCTAGAATTCCTGACCCATACTCTGTAATACAGTCAATTCCTATTAGCATCCATTTCAGTATTGCCAGAAAAGAGTGGTTCTTGAAGAAGCTGTTGTATCGATGCCATAAGCAGTAACCACAAAACTCCATAAAAACAAACTATTAATGACAACAAACTAAAAAACACAGAGCACAATGCTCGAATAGTCAGGCTAAGCAACCACTCCATGAATAAAAACAAATTAGTTTATTCCACATATAGAATTTACAATTATACTTAGATATATTTACCAATATATGTAACAGTGTATTAACTGTAGAAGGAGTCATTACTGGGCACATTGTAGGTGCTTTAAAGAGCACTACTGGCTAACATCAAATATTGAAACAATACTAATTTCATGAACTTTAATCATACTTTGAATTAGGAATGGGGTCTATTCCCGTCACTTATACAACACTAGATGTGTGTATGGTTAGCTCACCGACAGAATATGTACTATGGAAATTTGTTGACTCAATCTCCCTGAATTCATTGTGTAGCCCGAGAGATTGTAGACTAACAAGTTAGTAAATGTAATTTCTGTATCCTCCGTGTATTCAGCAGCCATTCCAGGGAGTGTTTCCATTTCTGACGCCCCCTGCTAGCTGATCTCTCCATCTGCCTAGATTTCACTTTCGCTGGTAATTGGTAAAAAAACAATCCAGTTGCCATGTTGAGCTTAGGTTTAACTCCAAATAGATCATAATGAGGAACAGTTTGCTCAGATGATATAGAAATATTATTACTTGAGTTCGAAGAGCTATCATTATTGACTGGTATCTCTTCAGCTTGATTGACATCATTGTTTACAGTCTCAACTGCTCGTACATCAACATTAGTGTCTTGTACATTGATGGCATCAGTCTGTTGGTCAATAGCAGGAGGCATGTTGTCCAGACCATTGTTATTGGCTGCCTCTATATTAATAATACATTCTTTTTCTCTTGGCCATACAAAGATATTCCCAAGTTGAAAATCTCTATAATCGCATATTAACTTACGTGCCTTAACGTGCTGTAACTTGCAATCAAAAGACATCAAATTATTGAACATATTATCTACCATCTGTTGATGCCAATCGCAAACAGATAGTAATTCTAATCTATGAAACTGAGCCTGTACTGCTTCTGATAACTCAGTCTCTATGGGTTTAAAATAATCAAGCAATAATTGTTTATAGCTGAACCCAAGTTCTAAATGTAATTTTTGCCATTTTTCAGCAGCAACAGATGTGACTCCCCATGACTTGGCATACAGAGGACTCGTGTACCCCTGGGAATTAGTCTATGCCTAAGGCAGGCTTCAAAATGCAAGTGTTGCCATTGATATTTCTTCAGTTTAAATAAATTATCTTCCAATTTTCTGAGCAATGTTAAAAAGTCAAGAAGCCTTCCATGACAAGCTCCTAGTTACCTTCAGTCTCATAGCTAGTAAAGTCCAATAAATGATTTTTCTTAAGGTATATAAGGCCATTCCATCTCTGTTTCAAGGTACTGAATCCTGGATTATAATCAAGCTCAATGTTTTTACCCTCAGCCATGCTGAACTCTAGGCTACACAAACAAACAAAAGCAGCAAAAAGGGAAAAGGCCCAGTAGTCAGTAGAGTTCCACACTACACTCCAGCACTATGTAAAAGACAAAACAAATAAAAGTAGCAGGAACACCACGGTCATAAAAACATAGAAGTTTAATATAAAAAGAAGATAAACACTTACGCGTTTCCCAACAAATGTTTCATCTTATCAAAAACATTAATTGACGGTACAAATATATATTATTTAAAACAATTAAGCACAAGAATTAACACCCAATCAAAGACAACAGCATTGTTGGATGCCTAGCAACTAATTAGTATTGCAAATCACACTCCAGCATAGCTGGTTTCAAAGATACAGAACAGTGTAAGCCTGGATAACAATCTGCCTGTAATTTTAAAACTATGACAGCGCTACTTTTTCAGTATAATTCACAATGTCACAATGCCTCCCCTCGCATTCTCAAATATACATTGCAAGACCGTGAAAGAAAAAGAATGACATTCAAACTCCATTATATGTTTTGCTAAAGCATTTTTCAATCTTTTTTTCTTATATCATATAGGTGTCTTGTTACTCTTTCTTTGAGCATCTTATTATTCTTGCCCACATAAACACTTGGACATTGGTTGCAGGTGGCTAAATAAACCACATTTTGTGTCCTGCAACCCCTATAGAAGTTGAGGGAGAACGTAAAATTAAGTCTAGGGTGTTCAAAGGTCTGTACTCTAATAATATATATGCAAATAGAACAGTTCCTGCAGGGGAACATACAAAGTCTCATAGATGGTACATGTTTAGTTCTATGGGGTTTGGCACATAATTGCCTTTTCAAATTCATTGCATTCTTGAAACGAAAGGGCGACCACCTACCAGGGCTCTGGTCTTACCATCAGAAATTAAAAAATCCCAATTGTTACATATTATGTCACAGATAGGATATATGTCACTGGTATACTTAATACCAAATTTAAGTTGATGTTACTGTGGTTTAAAAGAACATCTTTGAACCTGACACTAGACATAAGCCATTCATTTAAATCAGGTCCATTGGCTCACCTATTTTGTATATTCAAATGAATGACTCTCTCTGATGGAATGATGGTGTTCTGAGTCCTCTGCAGTCATCAAATATTCCAGCCCTCCATACTCGTAGTACTCTGCTGTCCTGGAATAAATCCCTCCTGCAAAACACCCTCAATACATTGAGATATTGTTGGACTAGGAGGGCTAAATTCCTGACCATACTCTGCAATACAGTCAATTCCCTATTAACATCCATTTCAGTATTGCCAGAAAAGAGTGGTTGCGAAGAAGCCATTGCATCAGATGCCATAGCGTAACCAGAAAACTCAAAAAAAAACAAACTAATAATGACAACAAACTAAAAAAAACACAAATTACAATGCTTTGAATAGTCAGGCTAAAAAAAACACTCCATGAATAAAAACAAATGAGTTTGTTCCACATATAAAAATTTACAATTATACTTAGATATGTTACCAATATGTGTAACAGTGTATGAATTGTAGAAGGAGTCATTAGTGGGTACATTGAGGGTGCTGTGAAGAGCACATCTGGCTAACATCAAAGATTAACAGTCAAAAGTGCCTAGTACAGAGAATGAAGCACTGAGGTAGTTTCCACGCTGTTTATTCCAAATACAAACGAAAATCCACAAATAGTGAACACACATAAACGCCTTTGCATTACACGCATTTTCGTCTCAATAACCAGACTTCCTCAGATGACCAGTGTTACTTTAAGTTAAGCCATTTATACATTAATTAAAAAATAATCAACCAATACAATTTGAGCATGAAACTTTAAAAAACCCAATGACATTTCCACAAAAACAGAATTAAAATACAACCTATAAATATTGCACTTTTCGTTTAAAAACATTCTGAACCATAAAAAAAGAATCATAATACAGTTGGTTAAAATTTTAAAATATATAAATAAATAAATTCATTTAAATTAATATATAAAAATAAATAAATATATTATCATAGGCGCATTGAATTAATCGTATGCTTTATAAAAAAAGGAAGGAAATATTGCCATCTATTGGCCAAAATTTTGATTGCAACCAAAAGTTTTTAAAGTTTTGCAGATCTTAATTTCAAAAGTGGCAAGATAGACACATAATCATACACTATAGAAGTTGGGGGAGAACTTAAAATTAAGTCTAGGGTGTTCAAAGGTCTGTACTCTAATAATATACGTGCAAATACAACAGTTCCTGCAGGGGAACATACCAAGTCTCTTAGATGGCACATGTTTAGTTCTATGGGGTTTGGTACATTGCATTCTTGAAATGAAAGGTGGGGCAACCACCTACCAGGGCTCTGGTTTTACCATCAAAAATTAAAAAATCCCAATTGTTACTTATTATGTCACAGATAGAATATATGTCACTGGTATATTTAATACCAAATTTAAGTTGATGTTAGTATGGTTTAAAAGAACAATTTTGAACCCCACACTAGACATAAGCTATTCATTTAACTTAGGTACATTGTCTCACCTATTTTGTATATTCAAATGAATGTCTCTCTCTGATGGAATGATAGCGTTGTGAGTCCTCTGCAGTCATTGAATATTCCAGCCCTCCATACTCGTAGCACTCTGCTGTCCTGGAATAAATCCCTCCTGCAAAACACCCTCAATACACTGAGATATTATTGGACTAGGAGAGCTAAATTCCTGACCATACTCTGTAATACAGTCAATTCCCTATTAACATCCATTTCAGTATTACCAGAAAAGAGTGGTTGCGAAGAAGCTGTTGTATCCGATGCCATAGCGTAACCACAAAACTCCATAAAAACAAACTATTAATGACAACAAACTAAAAAAAACACAGAGCACAATGCTCCGAATAGTCAGGCTAAATAAACCACTCCATGAATAAAAACAAATTAGTTTATTCCACATATAAGAATTTACAATTATACTTAGATATGTTACCAATATATGTAACAGTGTATTAACTGTAGAAGGAGTCATTAGTGGGCACATTGAGGGTGCTGTGAAGAGCACTTCTGGCTAACATCAAATATTGAAACAATACTAATTTCATGAACTTTAATCATACTTTGACTTAGGAATGTGATCTATTCCTGTCACCCTTACAGCACTAGATGTGTAGCCAGTTGGCTCACCGACAGAATATGTACTGTAAAATTTGTTGACTCAATCTCTACCAGTAGATCCTTCACCAGTGGTATACCACACGGATCTGCGCTGTGGCCTTTACTGTTCAAAATCTATTTTTTAGAAGTCCAAGCTAAAGCAGATGGCCTTTGAATTACCAAGTTTGCTGATGATTGCAAATTGGGTGCAATCATTGAATCCCCTGATGTTAACATATTA
Organism: Protopterus annectens; assembly: GCF_019279795.1. Taxonomy (NCBI): domain Eukaryota; kingdom Metazoa; phylum Chordata; order Ceratodontiformes; family Protopteridae; genus Protopterus; species Protopterus annectens. The sequence goes on from NC_056726.1 coordinate 875,265,182, forward strand.
CAAAAGGAGCAAACACAGACAAATGCAAAGTGTGACATTATTAATTCCTTTGGCAAAGAGGAATTCCCTGCTAATTACAGGATTGACAACACCAAAACTCAAACCCAGTGGTATGACACCTGGGAACACAGGTAGCTAGCAATCTGAACTTTGAACACCAAGTCTACACAGTGGTAATGAAAGCATCCTAAGCTGTGCACCTCATAAGTATGGGTACCAAGTCTAGGTGTAAGAATGCTATAACACCATTGTATTCATCCCTCTTCAAACCACTGACAGAGTACAATTCTCCATTTTGCATGTACCTCACTACACACCTGCAGCAAGTGAAGAGATGATATGGGTTTCTCAACAAGAAAATACAGGGCCTCCAAGCCATGTCATAACATACATGGATACTGATAGCCCTGTCACAATACTCTGTATCATACAGGCTGCTGAGAAGTGACTTGTGTCTGGCCTACAGGGCACTCTCTGACCAGCTCTGATGGAAATTCTGCACATCCACAAATCTAATGGCAAAAAAGTCACTCTCTCTAGGGATCTCAACCTAGCCTGTGACATTAACAAAATATGCTTGAGAGGCAGATATAGGTGAAGAGTTTGTTGATAAGAATATGGTAACAGCAGTGTCCTAGATGGTGGTATGAAAATGCTCTCTCAAATGTCAACCAGATGAACAAACACACAAACCAGTTGACTGTAGTGGGAATAGAACTCCTACCTAGCTAAATACACTGACTACAGATTGTAATATTTAATGCAAGTGCCACAGCACAAGTCTGACATGGACAGTGCCATGTCCCCCATGCTGGTGTAAAATGTACCCTCTAATGTCAACCAAGTGTATACACACACACACACACACACACACACACACACACACACACACACACACACACACACACACACACACACACACACACACACACCAGTTGAATGCAGGGAGAATAAAACAACTACTTATCTAAGTACATCAACTAGCGATCTCAGTATTTAATGTAAGTTCCAAAGCATAAGTCTAACTTAAAGAGTTTTGGACAACACTTTATAACTGATAACATCAGCAGTGTCTGTTGATGAGAAGATGGTAAAAGCAGTATCCTGCATGCTGGTATAGAATTCTCTATCTAATGTCAACCAAGTGAACAAACACAAACATAAACACACCAGAATGCAGTGAGATTATAACCCCTATCTAAGTATACAGACTAGCAAACTTAGTAATTAACACAACTCCCATGGTATGAGTCTTACTTTTACCAGGCTGCAGGACAATTTATTCTGGATGATCATCATCATTGGATGTGTGTGTGAAGATGTTGGGAGACCTGTCTGAAGTGGATAGCTAGCCATGTACTACTGTCAAGATAATAAAGATCTACATGTTACCATATTTATGAGTGTGTAATGTGCAGCATTTGCTGTTGTGTTTCCAATCTGCGGGTATACCTTAAAAACAGGTTTGAAAACTGTATGTAAACAGCTGTGCACATTACTACAAGTATTAGAAAATCTGAATGTGTATTGTCAGTATAAAGATGCCCATTGTATATAAGAAACCATTTTTTATTTATTTCTGTACTGTAGTTGATATATTTGTGAACAAATACTGAAGACCAAGTTTCAAGTGCATGGGTGCAGGAAACAGATGGCTACAGTGTAAATATTTGTTCTTTTCTTAAAAAGTGCATTCCCTTTGTTTCTGTTTTTACATGTACTTTCATGGGATAAAGACTAATTGAACAGAAAATATAAGTGATACATGCTATTGTGCACTTTCCATAGTACACCACCAAGCAGCTGGTTTGCACTATTGATGGCAAACTGTTTGGTCATGCGAGATACACATTTATAGATCTTTCCCCATTTGCATGGAGTGATGTGATCAGCAAATGTGAGCCTCTGCATCAATGATAAAATTATGGCTACTAATGAGTGTGAGAAACACACTTGCTGCCTATAAGTGACTCAGCTGCAGTAGTTGCAAATGCATTGGCAGATTTCATTTTGAGACTAGATCATACAGGATTTGAACACAGGGTTATCTAATATGTCTAAATATGTATTTATAATTATTTATTTATTTATTTTATTTATTTTACAGTTGTTGACTGGGATTGTCCAACTGAGCTGAAGAGCCCTTTTTCAGCAGAGACCCGGGGAGAAAAGTTCCAACATATTTTACTATTTTAATTATAAATTAGCATTAAACATCAATGTTGCAGTATTATTACAAGGCATTAAGTAGCAATACAATGTTATACAGTGTCAATAGTCAGGAGTATAGCAAAACTATATCAAGATGTATAAAAAGAAATATGTCATTAAGATGAATATAGTTTTTGGGGTACGTGGTTACAAAAACCCAGTTTTATCATAATGTAGTTAAATGAAGGCAAGACAATTACAACAGAATGTTTCTTTGAGGCAATTTGCTTAATAGATTTTAGAAAACAATAGAAAGAGTAGTCAAGGAAGATTAAAGATAGCTAGTGAGAAGAGTGAGTTAAGGGCAGAAAGTAGATTTTGGTATGAGAAGTAGGGTATGTTTAAGGAGGGAAAGTGCAGTGGCAGGACCAGTGACTTTTAAAGTGCTCTTTGGTGGCTGTCTTAAATTGTTTAGGATGTGTAATGGTCCTGATTTCTAGTGGAAGCCTATTCCAGGCAAAACCGGGGTGATAGCTGTACATGTTGCATCCAAGTTTAGACTAGGGTGTGTAGATTTGTAGTAGGTCTTGGTTACAGCTTCGGTGAGGTCTGCAGGGACAATAATGTGAGATGAGAGGGGATAGTACTGGGTAGTAGGAATGCTGGTATAGGATAGAATGGATGATCAGGAGCTGAGAGGTAAGAAGCTGGTGGGGAAATTCAAGCCAGTTTAGGTGTTTTAGAGAGAGACAGTGATGTGATCTGTTGGTTTGTTGGGCAGAAAATCTAGCTACTTTGTTGTAGGTAAATTTGAGTTTGGTCAGCAGTGCTGAGTTAAGATTTATGAGAATATGAGAATTGTACATTAGACTGGGTAAAAGGTAGGTAACAGAGTAATCTTGGCTTTAGAAGTAAGGAATTTCTTGTTACGGTAAAGGAGCCCTAGTTTTGAATGAGTCTTTTTTATAGTTATTAACATGCATGTTAACCTTACTAAACTTTGTCACCACAATAAACAGAATATGCCAGAGGGATAGATTCCTGTCCCAGAGACTTCCATACTCTGGAATAAACTACCTATCTATATCAAATAAAGCTTCTCATTAGCACTCTTCAAGAAAAATCTTGATGATTGGATGAGAAATAGGAAATTCACCCCGGGGATCACTTCTGTGGCTCTGCTCAACAGTGGCACAGGAAAACAATTTTCTTGGGTGGTAAAAGCCAAGGTACCTTTTTGGCTGAGTTTGTATAGGCTCCAGGGCTGATAGCCTAGTACCTACCTATGAACTTATGAATCTATGTCAAATTTAAGCTGATCATCAATGGTTACATCTAAGAGCTTAGTGCCAGATTCTACCTAAACAGGAGTGTTATTAAGGGACTGTATGGAGAAGAAGGGTTTATTATTGTTGAACCTTTTAGGTAGGAAGAGTAACAGCTTTGTTTTTTTAGGGTTAAGGATGAGCTGATTGTTGGAGAGCCATGTTTCAACTAAGTTAAAAGATGCCTGAATAGCTGAGAAGAGCTTAGAGGGAGAGTTGGCTGTGTTGATGACTGTAGAGTCAGCTGCATATTGCACTAAAGATGATTGAGAACAGGAGGTATAGAGCTAATTAGTAAAGATATTAAAAAGTAAATGCTCTAGGATAGACCCCTGATGTACACATATTTTACAGGGAGCGGAGGGGAGAGAGCAGAGTGCCATCTCACTGATTGAGGTCTATCAGTGAGGTAGCTGGAGAACCATGCAACAGTATCAGAGGAGAAGTTGAGGTTATGCAGTTTGTGCAGCAGTACATTAGAGAGAGGGGGAGGATAGTGATAGGTCTAAAGTTGGAAATATCAGAGGAGTTACCTCCTTTGTGTATAGGTAGAGAGTAACATTGTTTCCAGATGGAAAGGACTTTAGATTCAGAGATAGAGCAATTGATTAGGATAGATATAGGGAGAGCAAGAGAGTCAGCTGCTAGTAGAAGAAAAGTGGAAGTAATATTGTCAGCTGATGCTGAGCATGGTTTTAATTTAGAGAGTAGAGTTTTGATGTAGCTACTTGGTACAGATATGAGGGAGAAGGTATTTGAGGAGATAGTAATAGGAGTAGGTTCAGAAAAGTTGGAGATGTTAGTAGTAGAGGAGTTTGTGTTAGAGTTCCAGTAGCTTAGATATTGAATCGATAAAATAGGTGTTGAAGAAAGTGACAGTATATATATATATATATATATATATATATATATATATATATATATATATATATATATATATATATATATATAATAACATAATTCTTTATTCCACTTTCACTATGTGTTACCCTAGTGGAGCATGTTTAAGCAGCATTCCATTGGGGCAACAACACCATAGAAGAGGTGTTCACAGTCGCTCAACATTGGTGTGCAGTGCCAAACTCTGCCCAAACACAGAGAACAAAAAGTGAAAGGCTTCATTGGGATTTGCTTTACTTATGTGTGTGGTGTATGATTCTATTTTTGACCAAATTAAAAGTATTAAAATGGGGTAGGTGATGAAATGAGAGGCAAGCAGGGGAAGGAACAAAGGGAAAGCAATATAGGAATATGTAGGAGGCTGGTAGGAAAGAGCCATAGCTATCCCATTCTCCAACAGTGTAAAATGAAAATATGTACAGAATATTAGCTGAATTTGGACTGTTGCCTCAACAAAGGGTGCTGACAATAATGAAACTGTGTTGTATAGCCAATTGGATGTAATCAAGTGTGTCAGGAAGAGATGTATTTGAAGTGGAGAGCTATATATGAGATGATAATTTTTTTTCTGGGACAAGTGCTTATTTTTATTTTTTTTTAACTTCAGTGAGAGTAATTTTGTGTAAGGAACATAGGTATTTCTGAGTCATGTAGGTAGGGTAGGTGAGGAACCAGATGCAAACAAACAGGACAAACAAAATAAGATGAACGGATGGTGAGGGACATGGTAGGATGAGGGGCTATATGACGGGGGTTAGGGAGGGGACAACAGATGCCCATTGACCATCAAACATGGGAACAGTGAGAATTTAGTCCTCACCTGCAGGACTCTCATCACTGTACCCTATGGTGCTGTGGACAACCTTATGCACCAAACCTGGCAACTCCTGGTGGGTGATAAAATCAACACCTCTCATAGTTCTCCTGGAGGGCACCACAGGACCGACTGCTAGGGTAGTGTTATCTTATGTGGAGGGCCTAGGTAGTGCAGAGATGGGGAGGCAGTACTGCCAGTTTGGGTCCCAGATGTGCTGGGTATTGGTGCATGAGCCAGTGTAGTTGGGGGCAGGCTGAGCCACTGTGTTTGCCTAAATCCCTTGCTGTAAAGCATTTTGTAATTTGTCAGAGATAGATGGCATCAAAATATTTTGATGACACACAGAAAAATAAAAAGACAGATAAGGGTTGGGGTAAGAGGAAAAAAACAGATATAATTAGATCAATTATATGTGACATGCAATGCATTATCACAGTAATAAATTATTTTATCTCTACTTTTACATTTAAGTATACTTCTTAACAACTACAAACTATAAGTAAGGATTGCTCAAAGTAATCCTTGCAATGTGCATATATTGCATATATGTTTGGTTCAATTATATAGATTAAGGTAAACGAGTTTACTACATATTTGTTGCTTGTAGTATTTGAACCCACAACATCTGACTACAGTATTAGACTTGACTCCTACACTTGGCTTGTGCTGCAGACTGAAGCATGTTTGCTTGCTTTTACAGTTAGGATACACATGCTTACTTTACTCCAGCTGTTTAGAAAAATACTTTAGCTAAAATAACTGTTATTTTGTGCTGCATATATACCCCTTGATTCTCTCAGTCTTTTTAGATGCTCAGCATTGGCATATCTTTTCACCATAATCTCTTGTTTGGCTGTGGAATAAAGAGAAGAGCATTATGTATACCAGTCTTGCCTATAAACAGTGCTTTATTTACTAAAAATTCTCTTTATCAGTATACCTTCACAACTACTGGGTGTCAGCAGTCCTGAACTCATCCAGCCACTGGTTAGGTGTATCTTGCTTGTGCCATTTCAGGTCATTAAAATGATGCCTACACTGTTCTCCAGTTCTTGGAATGCCAGTTGCACTGCAGATAGCCTTGGCCAGACTATTCCATGCATCAGACTTGTACTGAGAACCAGTATAGTTCCCCTGCAAGAGTCTTAGAATAGGGTGTTTTAAAAGGATTCCAGTTAAGATTCTGGACTTCTCAGCACCTCACCTCTGTGCCCTAAATTGGGCACCTTACCTTCTACCACCAGACATGTCTGACCAGAGAAAACAGCAGAAGTTAAGAGTGATTTCCATCAATCTGTGTTATTGCATCAACTGGTAGTGCACAGACCTAAACAATGATGTCAACTGTGTTGGTGCAATGTTAAGTGGAGAGCAACCATGCTGAACAGAGAGGAAAGCAGTTTTTGAAATTGGAAGGTTAATCTGACACTTGGCATTCATTTGAAGGTTGTTTGCTGATATAACTGCTTGGTAATTTAACTTTGCAGGCATGTACTGGAGACATACATTTTATAACCTAACACAATTTTGTGTGGCTTTACACATTGATAGAATTATTTTTTTCAATGTGGAATTCAACCTACGCATAAGAGGCAAACCATTTTCTTCCACATCAGTGATTTTTCATCCTTGCCACAGAAGAAGTGCTTCTCAGATATACTCATGAATTATATTTAAATACACATGACAGACTGAGGTGTTAACCATGTATATGTGTTCTAGATCAGAGTGCATGTGCCATATCTTTAAGAAGCATATCAAGGACTGGACATGCACATATAAATACCAGGCATGTGCTATTCCAAGTGCCATTTCCAGAGAATGATATTTGGAACCATGAGGTGCAGAGATAACAGTGAAGGTAAACTAAGAGAAACTGCTTATTTTATACAAAAGATAAAACAGAGCATCACAAGAGCACACACTGCATTTTTAAACAAGTGAGAGGCACAAAAGGTTTACTAACTAAGCAAAATGTTTAGGATTAAGATATTTGATGAAGCAATTATCAGAAAAGCAAAACAAGTATGTTTAAAGCAAAATGAGTGTGTTTAAAGCAAAACAAGTGTGTTTGAAGCAAAATGGGCATGTTTAGAGTAAAGCGAGCACAAGAAAGCAAAATGGAAATGTTTAGAGTAAACCGAGCACAAGAAAAGTACAAGGGGTATGAAAAGAGATTAAATGAGCAAAATTAATATAATAAGGGCAAAAAGGGCACATTAAGTGTAAATAAATCAAGGCAATTGCATGCTTTTGGAGAAGTGCTGTGTTTTGGCATAACTATGACTTTGTATTGTATCAAAGGCATAACTACATTTATTCAAAGTGTGTAAATGTGCTTACAGTGTGTGCTTATTACTGTGCATGTATTCAGAAGAAGTTATTTGTGTGCAAAAGGCAACTATTTCATGAAGTACAGTCAAAGTATAGCCATTTTGAAAAGTGGTGGGTGCGTCTATTCACAAAATGCCACAATTGCAGAGTGTTTCTTGCACTGTAAAGAATTGCCTAGCAAGGTACTGCCATTTTGGGGAGATTTCAGTGTGCTGTGTACAGTTTATCTGCAAGGTGCAATTACTTCAAAATGTTACTGATTCTGAGCTTCTTTTACCCATTTCATTCACATCGTGCAGTTATTTAAATGTTTCTTAAACTGATGAGGTGATTTCTTGCAGTACAGTAATTTCAAGAGTATTTCTGTGCCTGGGAGACTTATTTTACAAAGTTCAGTTATACAGAGGCGTGTTGTGCTATTGGGCAAAGTTGCAAATATTGGTATAGATTTCTGGCATATGTGTACGTGTTCATGCTTATTTGCAGAACCCTTCACTGGTATGTGTCAATATGGCAGATGGATTTTGAATACAAGCAGCTTACTCAGATAAAGATGCATGCAACAGGGCATTCATCTTGCTAAACCTAGCAGGGTCAGAGACCATTGAAAGAGAGCATTCATTTGTGCATGTGCCAGCACTATATGAGGAAGAAGGTGAAAATCGTCATATTGTTGTATAGGCTGAATCAAGTGAAGACCCTGAGTGTTTCAAGCACAAATTCAGGGAAATGTGTAACCCCCAGACAAATATTACATTAGAGAGGCATTTGTTTTACATGACAGATCAGAAACCAAGGGAAACTTTTGCAACTTACATAACTGACTTGAGAAACAAAGCCAAAATGTGTCAGTCTGGTGACTTAAAAGATGAGTTAATAAAAGACAAGCTTGTTTGTGGTATTAATAGTGCTGCTGTGAGAAAGATTTTGCTTTCTGATAGTGATTTAACTTTGAGTAAAGCCATTGAGATTTGTCAAATCCATGAAGTTACAGAAAAAACACACACGTATGCTTACAAGTGAAACGAGCATGGTTTCAGTAGGCTCCACAGCAAATGTAGATAGAATGCAACACATGGCAAACGGAAGCAAGTCTAAGCACATGGCAGCCACAACGCCTGCTGGTTCACCAGGGAAACCACATAGTTTTCCAGCAAGTTCTAAGACCAGTTCAGTTAAAGGAGCATATTCAGTGCAGTAAAAATGTAAATTAGCAAAGCCCAAGTCCAGCTTTATTGTTAACTGTCACAACTGTGGTGCAGGTCATGAATCTAAGAGAGAGGAATGTTTAGCATTTGGTGAGCAATGTCACAAGTGTAAAAAATGTAACCATTTTCAAAAGTTTTGCAAATCAAGCAAATCCCACACAGTTATAAAGAAGGCTAACACAAAAAAAGCAAATTGATAAAGTAGAGTTGCAGAAGTCCACTTTTTATGTAGATGGTGTATCAGTAAATGGTGAAAGAGTTGATGTAGTGAATTTATTGGCAAAGAGTGAAGTGTTTTGTGTAGTCTGAATCAAAGGTAAATCCATAGAGCTTAAAGTAGACATTGGTTCAAAGTGTAATGTTACATAAGCAGACACATTTGTTAAGGTGAGAACTAATGAACAACTCAATGTGGCCAAAATGCAAAACTTATGGAGGTGAAGAAATTCAAACCGAAGGCTCAGTGATGCTTTCATGTTATTTAACTAAGAACTGTTAGAGCTTGTTATTCTATGTAGTCCAAAGACCAGTACAGTCATTATTAGGTCTGAAGGACAGCTTGAGAATGAATCTTCTTTCTTTTATCAAAGAAGTTCATCACATAAGTGTATATCTTAGTTCCAATTTTTCTGATGCCATTTTCTCAGAGTATGCTGATGTTTTTGATGACAAGTTGGGCAAATTTCCAGTTCTGTATTCCATGAAGTTAGATCCAGAGGTCACTCCAGTAGTCAGACTGGCAAGAAGAGTTCTGTTAGCTATGCAGGATAAAGTTAAGGATCAGATGGATACAATGGTACAGCAAGGTGTAATTTGTCCAGTTACAGAATCACCTGAATGGGTGTCGTCTATGATAGCAGCTCACAAAAATGGCTCAGACGAAATCAGAATATGGATTGACCCAAGAGACCTGAACAAAGCATTGAGGACACTATATCATCCAATGCTTACAGTTGAAGAGGTCACGGTTCTAATGTTGAGTGCCACTGTTTTTTCTGTCTTGGATGTAAAACGTTAATTTTGGCAAGTGGTACTTGATCACAAATCCTCATTACTAACAACTTTTGGTACCCTGTTTGGCAGATACAGTTCCTAAAGATGCCATTTGGAATAAATTCTGCAAGTGAAGTCTTCCAGCATGTAATGGAGCAAATTTTTGTTTGGTTATCCTTGTGCCATAATAGTAGATTATTTATTGGTTGGAAGCAATGATGAAGCACAACGTGACAGAAACATAAAGAGAGTTCTAGACAGAGCATGGGAAATCGATTTGAAGCTCAGTCCTCTGAAGTGCAAATTCAGACTACCAGATGATATATATGTAGGTCATTTATTTACCAGTACTGGCTTAAAACCAGACCTGACCAAGCAAGCAGCTATTCTTGAGATATCAACAGCAGATAAAATTCAAGCTCTACACCATTACCTAGGCATGGTCAACAATTTAGGCAAGTCTATACCAGACTTCAGTCAGTTGACAGCACCTTTAAGAGAACTGATACACAAAAATGTTTCATGGGCATGGTTAGAACAGCATCAGAAGACATTTGAACACCTTAAGCAGAAAACTGCCACCCCACCTACATTTAGATACTGTGATGTAAATAAACCAGTCACTCTTTCCTGTGATGCTTCAAAATTTGGTCTTGGTGTAGTTATTCTTCAGAAGGGCAGACCAGTAGAGTATGCATCTAGAACACTTACCCAAACTGAAATGCAGTATGCTCAAAATGAGAAAGAAATTTTGGCAATAGCATTTACATGTTCATAGTCTCATGATTATATCTATGGTTGAGCTATTCAGATTGAAACTGACCACCAACTTCTAGTTGCTATTCTAAAGATGCTTATGCAGTCAGGTCCAGCAAGATTACAAAGAATGATGTTCAAATTGCAAAAGTACAACTTCAAAATGATATGTATAAAAGGCAGATCACTTTATCTGGCTGATACCTTAACCAGATCACCCAGAAATATTACAAAACAGCTTGACACAAAAATTTTGACTTTGACTTGATGGCAATGTGTAATGTTTGTACCACTAGACTTGATGAGCTGACAGATCATACAAAGACTGATCCAGTTTTGCAAAAGCTCAATCACTACATTAATGCTGGATGGCCATCAAAACAATCTACTGTACCACCTAAAGTGAAAACCTATTTTCCTTACAGAGATGAAATGTTGACGGAAGATAGCATTATTTTAAAAAGGTCCTAAAATTGTTTTTCCTGCTTCCTTACAACAAGAATATACCCAGAAGAGTGAGAAAACTAGTATTTTCACCTTCATTACTGAAATACATTGATAAAGTACTTTCTTCTTGTTCAGTATGAAATAGTACTAGATCACATTTGCATAGAGAACCACTTCAGCTAAGTCAATCTTCTGAATTACCTTGGTCAACAGTAGCCACGGATATCTTCGAATGGGGCAATCAACACTACTTATTATTGGTAGAATCTTATTCAAATTGGTCTGAGATTGACTTACTGCCTAATCTAGCATCCACTGCTGTTATTACGAAGTTGAAAGATCATTTCTCAGCCCATGGTAGTCCACACAAAGTTATTTCTGACAATTGTACTCAATTTACTAGTCAGACTTTGTACATGTTACTAGCAGTCCTGAATATTCACCATCAAATGGGCTAGCTGAACATGCAGTGCAGACTGCAAAGCAATTACTTGAAAGATCAAAGCGTGACAATACCAATGTCTTTTTGAATTTACTTAATCTCAGAAACATACCCCTTAACAATATACTTTTCTCACCTGCTTAAAGACTTCTATCCAGAAAAAGCAGAATGACACTACCTATTAGTTCCAGTTTATGGAGGCCTAAAGCTAAGAACAACAGTACCATCAAGGCTCAATTATTCAAAAAGTGTTCCATTCAGAAGTCCAGTTATGATAAATCAAGCAGATTTCTTCATCTGTTGAGGGAAGGAGAGACAGTGAGGATACAAATGGTGAAAGGTTTTGACCGGATTGGTCAAGTTACCAAATATATGTACCGAGGCAAGATACTACCTTTTAGAATCTGAGGGTGTGGAGTACAGGAGAAATCGCAGAAAACTTCTTCCCATACCAGAATCTTTATTGAGGCATTGTTCCTGTGATACAGACTCTAGATCTCATTGCGAACTAAATGTTGTTCCCATTCCAGAGTGAGTTTTAACCTCTGCTTCCATTCATAGGCTCATAGGTTCATAGATAAGTACTAGGCTATCGGCCCAAGGGCCTATGCAAGCCTAGCCAACAAGGTTCACTGGCTTACGCCACCCAAGAAAGTTATTTTCCTGTGCCACTGATGAGCAGAGACACAGAAGTGATCCCCAGGATGTATTTCCTATTTCCCATCCACTCATCAAGATTTTTCTTGAAGAGTGCTAATGAAGAACTTTGCTTGACATAGATGGGTAGCCTGTTCGAGAGTATGGGAAGTCTCTGGGATAGGAATCTATCCCTCCAGCATGTCCTGTTTATTGTGGTGACAAGGTTTAGGTCCCTAGAGCGTGTAGCTTGGAGGGATTGGGATTTCCTTAGGTGTAGCATGACCAACAGCTCTGGGTTTGACATAGCTTTATATGTTAGGCAGAGATCACCTCTGAGTATGCGATATGCTACAGAGTAAAGCTGGAGTTTTTTGAGGCGGTCAGTGTAGGGCATTTGCTTGAGTCCAGTAATCCTCTTTGTGAGGTACTTCTGTGGCCTTTCCAGCTGCTGCAGATGTCTTGTAAGGTACATTCCAAAAGGGGCGTTGTACTCTATAATGGGTCTAATGAGTGATGAGTAGTGGGTAACGATGACCTCTTTTTTCCTGGATGAGAACCCTTTTATGATGAGGTGTGCCACGTAGAAGGACTTCCTGACTACTGTGGCGATGTGACTATCAAAGGAGAGACTACTGTCCACCTGGGTCCCAAGGTCTCTTATCACACATACGGTGTTAAGTAGATTGCTGCCTATGTGGTAGTTCATGGGTACAGAGTTTTTACCAAAGGGGATGACACTGCACTTTTGGCATTGAGCTTGAGGCCATGGCTCTGACACCAGGCATCTGTCTCAGAGAGGCCCTTCTGTAGGATGTTCACATCATTTGAGGACTTGACTATGGCTCCTAGTTTGCAGTCATCTGTGAACTTCGTTAGCCAGAGGCCTTCTGTGTTAGCCTGTACTTCAGAGACGAAGATACCAAACAGGAGCGGTCCCAGGACGGAACCCTGTGGTACTGCACTTGTCACTGGTTTGAGGTCAGATTTGGAGTCTGCAACTTTTACAGTGTGGGTTCTGTCAGTGAGCCAGTTGGCAACCCATCTTGTGACTTAGGGATTTATGCCTAGTTTATTGAGTTTTGCTTAAGTGGGGAGCCAGTTCATTCTAAAGTCCGTGTAAAACGCAGCCTGGGATGTTGTCCGGTCCCATGGATGCTGTGCTTTTGGCTTTAGAGAGTGCAGCTTTCACCTGCGTAGTTGTGATTACAGGGACTCTGCATTCTTCCTGTATAGATATGGGCCCTTTAGGGGGTGAAGGGGGGGGGGGTAAAGTTAGCACTGAACCTATCTGCCAGGATGTTGGCAATATCAGTTTGTTCTGTCATTTTCATGCCTTTGTGCTGTAACTCAGAGCACATCTGGGTGTTGCCATTGTGATTCTTGACATAGCTATAGAATGCTTTGTGGTTGTCCTTGGAATTAGTGGCAATTTTATTTTTGTAGCTAGCTTTGGAGGATCTTATAAGGGATCTCAGCTTCTTACTGAGGCTGACCAGGCAGCTCCTCCACTCATTGGATTTTACTTTCTTTTGCAACAGTTCCTTCCTTTTGTTGTACAGTTTGTTTATGGCAGGGGACCACCAGATTGGCTTCCTTTTTTTGGAGGATAACATCTTGGTTCTGTTTGGGATAGCACAATCCATGCACTCATGTAGGTGCTTATAGAGCGCATCTGTGTAGGATTCAGCAGTTGTAACTGTATTGTCCATCTGCATGGGTGTCATGAAGTTCAGTACTTCTGTCTTAAGAAGCATGAAGTTGGCTTTGGAGAAATTTCTTACTGTGGTTTCCTTAATGGGGGGTGGGGGTGGGATGTGGATATCGAAGGTGATTAGGTTATGGTCGGATCAGACCAACGAGGAGTTGACTTCAGGTGTGGAACACCGGTCACTCATGTTGGTAATGACTAGGTCTAGGATATTGTTGCCCCTGGTGGGGGTGTGGATAAGTTGATCTAGGGCATTGGAGTTTATGAATTCCACAAAGCGTTGAGCTAAGGAGTTAGTACATGAGTAGTTTTCCCAGGTAATGGTGGGGTAGTTGAAGTTGCCCATTATTAGGGTGTTTGGTTGAACCCTAATATTTTCCAGTACATAAAGAGGAGTGGGAATCCTGGGGCATGGTGGGGGATCTGTAGCAAGCTACAATTTGGATTGCAGTTTTGCCAAGAGTTAGTTGCACTTGGATAACCTCGGATGCATTATGCTGAGCAACTAGCCTGGAGGTGTGGATATCCTTAATGAATATGGACACACCCCCACCTTTGGTGTTTCGGTCCAGGTTAGAAGGCCGAAAAGTGTGGTATGAGTTATAGCCTGGTAGTGCAGGGGTGCTCTCTGGAGCCTTGAACCAGGTCTCAGTCACTGCACGGATATCGATGTTCTCCATTTTAAGGAGTGCCTCAAGTGAGCGCATTTTGAAATTTAGACTTCTAGTATTGAGTAGCATTACCCTCAGTTTTTGCTTACCTGTTCCTGTTATGGTGGTGAATGTGTTACTTGAACCCTGCCTAAAAAAGGCACTATAGGGGCAGCAAGAGCCTTAGTCAGTATCCAGAATCCTAGGGGCGACAGGTGCAGGCCATCTGTGGCAAAGCATCGTGGTCTGTCGACCATGTCATCCCAAGCAAACAGATACCGGATCCCCTTTGAATGACACCAGAAGCTTAGCCAATTGTTGAAATGAATCATTTTGTCCTTGTACTGCGGTATCATTCTGGGTGATGGCAGAATGCTACTCAGGGCTAGGGTCATACCTGCCTGGGCTACAAGATCGCAGAGCTCTTCCATGTCTCTTTTCATGTAGTCCAGGGAGGTACGTCTCAGGTCATTCACACCAACATGGACAATGACAGAGTCATATTTGTACTTGCTGTGGAGTGACCTGAGTGCGTGGGTTATGTGGTGCATCCTGGCACCCAACAGGCAGCTGACAGTAACCTTCTCCTTGTTTAGCCTGGTGAGTGGGACATCAGCGTGCCTGACTATAGAGTCACCTATGACTAGTGTGTTGGGTATGTTATTTTGCCTTATTGGTTGTGTTTGAGTGGCACACTGAATCTGTGGGCTGTGTGTCATTTGGGTTGTGTTGGGGGATGGAGGTTGCTTGTGTTTCTGCTTTGGAGGTTTCTGTTGCTTAGGCAGATTATTATTGAGAGCCTCCGCAAATGTTTTTGAGTTTCTATGTGTGGATTTTGAAGGTGTAGACATAGTGAGACTATCTGATGAGTGTGGTGCAAATGTTTACCTTCTCCTCATGACTGTCAGGTTCAGTCTTGGTTGGTGAGAGCTTTACCTCCAGTTTGGCTAGATAAGTGCATCTCTCACAGGTTGTAGTGTTGGGTGGTAGGAGGAGAGGGTTGTCTGTGTACATGAGGCAATTTCTAGATTCCCTCAAGATGCCCAGATTCATCAGATAGACAGGGGAGAACACTGGCAGCTGACCCTTGGACATGCCTGACAAAAAAACTATTTTCCTCTAGATAAGTGAGGAAAGTGAGTGCAAGAGCTGTTTTTCTCAATGCCAGTGAGAAAAGTAAGTACAAAAACTGTTTTCCTTTAGGTAATGAGGAAGATTGAGTGCTATAGTAATTAGTACCTTATTTAGTGCTTACAAGTTCTGAACAAGTGCTGAGTATGAACAAGCAAATTTAAGTGCTAAAACTAAGAATCTGTATCTGCACTAGACGAGTTACAGGACAGAAGCAAGTGCAAATGCAGGCTTTCAAATCAGAAAGTTGAGAGAGATGGAAGATTGCCCAAATGGCCAATAACTGCAATTTCTGGGCCAGAACCACTCCTTATGTGGTAGACAGGTTACCTGAGAATGTTACAAATACTCCCAAGATTGAACATTCTGTAGAGACAGCTCCAGTTGCTGAACCTAATTCACAGTTTCATGGCACACTATATGGTCGAATTTCCAGACCCAGTGTGAAATATACAGCAACATGGAGATAATTGTATATATGTGCCTAGTCTTGTATAATTGCATGACAAAGAACTACTTGTATTATATGCATGCCAAACAGATTCATAATGTTGCATAATCTATTTCTCAAAGAGGTAGAATGTAGATCAGAGTGTATGTACTGTATCTTTAAGAAGCATATCAAGGACTGAATGTGTACATATAAATACCAGGCACATGCTATTCCCAGTGCCATTTTGAGAGTGCAGCCACAGAGTGAGCATGCATGATTGCAGTAGTTAGTTTGTATATAAGTTACTTAAGGTAAAGTCAGTAAACTTCTATTGTGATGTTTTTGTATATAATAAAGCTGCTTGAACAGGATCCATGAATACTCTTCTATTGTCTGCAAAATAGGAGAGTGACATGTATGACCTGACAAAGATCTGGTTTATAAATTCATGTTTGTATTAGTATTATTGAAGTCTGGAGGTCATACAAGGCCAGAGAACACCATTATAATTATAATAATACCGTGGCCCCCTAGAGAACACCATTATAATTACAGAAGCATAATAATTAGTATACCCTCAGTCACACAAATAATTCATATGAACTGCACTGCTATACATACTTATGTATAATTATGTTTATTTTTTTATGTGTTTGTTAAGACTGAGTGTAAAAAAAAATGTTTTTTCTAAGCTTCCTGTGGGTAGTCTAGTCTGGATACAGATTTGCTGTGTCCAGGACTGTTTGTGGGCTTCTGAGTCCCCAATCATTTCTGTGTTGGAGGGAAGCCTTCTAGCTTAATTTTGTTTCTTAGAACTAGCCAGTTTCTTAGTTTCAACAGTCATGTCTATTTCTTTGAGCTCAGCACTTGTTCAGAACTTGTTGTAAGCAATTAATAAGCTACAAATTACTACAACACTCAACTTTCCTCACTTGTCTAGGGGAAAACAGTTTCTAGTTCTTAACAAATAAGCACCTATCCAGGCACACTGATGTTCCACACACCAGGCTAAACAAGGAGAAAGTTACTTTCAGCTGCATGTCAGGTGCCAGGATCCACCACATAATGTATGCAATCAGGTCACTCCACAACAAGTACAAATATGACTCTGTCATTGTCCATGTTGGTGTGAATGACATGAGATGTACCTCCCTGGACTACATGAAAAGGGACATGGAGGAGCAGCCCGATCTTGTAGCCCAGGCAGGTATGACTCTAGCCCTGAGTAGCATCCTGCCATCACCCAGAGTGATACCACAGTACAAGGACAAAATGATTGACTTCAACAATTGGCTAAGCTTCTGGTGTCATTCTAAGGGGATCCAGTATCTGTCTGCCTGGGATGACATGATCGACAAACCACGAGGCTTTGCCAGAGATGGCCAGCACCTGTTGCCCCTGTGATTCTGGATACTGGCTAAGGCTCTTGCCACCCCTATAGTGCCTTTTTAGGCAAGGTTCAAATGATAAATTCACCACTGTAACAGGTACAAGCAAGCAGAATCTGAGGGTATTGCTACCCAATGCTAGAAGCCTAAACATCAAAATGCACTCACTCGAGGCACTCCTTAAAATGGAGAACATCGACATCTGTGCAGTGACCGAGACCTGGTTCAAGGCTCCAGAGAGTACCCCTGCATTACCAGGCTATAATCCATACCACATCTTTTGGCCACCTAACCTGGACTGAAACACTAAAGGCAGAGGCATGTCCATATTCATTAAGGATATCCACACCTCCAGGCTAGTTGCTCAGCATAATGCATTCGAGATTATCCAAGTGCAACTAACTCTGGGCAAGACCGCAATCCAAATTGTAGCTTGCTACAGATCCCCCACTATGCCCTAGGATTCCCACTCCTCATTTCTTGATACACTGGAAAATATTAGGGTACAACCTAACACCCTAATAATGGGCGATTTCAACTACCCCACCATTAACTGGGAAAACTACTCATGTACCAACTCTTGTGCTTAACGTTTTCTGGAATTCATAAATTCCAATGCCTTGGAACAACTTTTTCACACCCCCACCAGGGGCAGCATTATCCTTGACCTGGTTATTACCAATATGTGCAACCAGTGCTCCATACCAGAGGTCAATTCCTTGTTGGTCAGATCCGACCACAAGCTAATCACCCTACACATCCACATCCCTCTCTCAACCCCCATTAAGGAAACCACAGTAAAAAATTTCTCCAAAGCCAACTTCACGCTTCTTAAGATAGAAGTGGCAAACTTCACGACACCCATGCTGATGGACAATAGAGGTATGACTGCTGAATCCTACACAAATGCACTTTATAAGCACTTACACGAGTGCATGGATCTTGCAAACCCTAACAGAACCAAGATGCTATCATGCAAAAAAAGGAAGCCAATCTGGTGATCCCCTGCCATAAACAAACTCTACAACAGAAGAAAGAAACCATTGCAAAAAAGAGTAAAATCCCATGATTAGACAAATTCCCTGGTCAGCCTCCGTAAGAATCTGAGATCCCTCATAAAATCCTCCAAAGCTAGTTACAAAAACAAAATCGCCACTGACTCTAAAGATAACCACGAAGCATTCTATAGCTATGTCAGGAATCTCAATAGTAACACTCAGATCTGCTTTGAGTTACAGCACAATGACACTAAATATACAGAACCAACTGATATTGCCAACATCCTGGCAGATACGTTCAGTGCTAACTTTATCCCCCTCTCATCCCCTAAAGGGCCTATCTCTATACCGGAAGAATGCAAAGTTCCTGTAATCACAGCTGCACAGGTAAAAAACACACTCTCCAAAGCCAAGAGCACAGCATCCATGGGACCTGACAACATCGCAGGTTGTGTTCTACATGAACTACAGAACGAACTGGCACCCCACCTAAGTATCATGTTCCGTCATAGTCTCACCTCAGGCTATGTGCCCACTGAATGGCGCACAGTGGCGGTTATCCTAGTGCACAAAGGAGGAGCCACCATGGACCTAGGAAACTACCACCCCATTAGCCTGATGAGCCTGGTCTGCAAGGATATGGGATGTATCATCATGGAACTTATAAACAATGACATTGATAATCTCCAAACTCAGGACCCCACCCAGTTCAAGTTTGTAAAAGGCAGATCATGTCTCCTAAACCAGATAGATTTCTTTGAAGTGGTCACCAAGGCCGTAGATGAGGGTAAGGTGGTTCACATAGCCTACTGAGATCTCGCTAAGGCTTTTGACACCATCCCCCACTCTGGAATTATAGATAAACTCAATAAACTAGGTATAAATCCCCACGTCACAAGATGGGTTGCCAACTGGCTCATTGACAGAACCCACACTGTGAAAGTAGCAGACTCCAAATCCAACTTCAGACCAGTGACAAGTAGAGTGCCACAAGATTCAGTCCTGGGTCCTCTCCTGTTTGGTATCTACTTCTCTCAAGTACAGGCTAACACAGAAGGTCTTTGGCTAATGAAGTTCACAGATGACTGCAAACTAGGAGCCACAATAAAAACTCCAAAAGATGTGGATATCCTACAAAAGGGCCTCACTGAGACAGATGCCTGGTGTCAAAGCCAAGGCCTCAAGCTCAATGCCAAAAAGTGCATTGTCATCCCTTTTGGTAAAAACTCTGTACCCATGAACTACCACATAGGCAGTAGTCTACTTAACACCGAAAGTGTGATAAGAGACCTTGGGACACAGGTGGACAGTAGTCTCTCCTTGGATAATCACATCACCACAGTAGTCAGGAAATCCTTCTACATGGCACACCTCATCACAAAAGGTTTCTCATCCAGGAAAAAAGAGGTCATTGTTCCCCTCTACTCATCACTCATTAGAACCATTATAGAGAACAACACCCCTTTTGTTATGTTCCTCACAAGACATCTACAACAACTGGAAAGGCCACAGAAATATCTCACAAAGAGGATTACTGACCTCAAACAGATGCCCTACGCAGACCGTCTCAAACAACTGCAGCTTTACTCTGCCACATATCACCTACTCAGAGGCAATCTTTGCCTAACACACAAAGCTATGTTAAACCCAGAGCTTTTGGACATGTTCCACTTAAAGAAATCCCAATCCTTCCAAGCTACACGCTCTAGGAACCTAAACCTTGTCACCACAATAAACAGAACATGTCGGAGGGATAGATTCCTGTCCCAGAGACTTCCCATACTCTGGAACAAACTACCTATCTATATCAAACAAAGATCCTCATTAGCACTCTTCAAGAAAAATCTTGATGATTGGATGGGAGATAGGAAATTCACCTCGGGGATCACTTCTGTGGCTCTGCTTGACAGTGGCACAGGAAAATAATTTTCTTGGGTGGCGAAAGCCAGGGTACCTTTTGGCTAGGCTTATATAGGCCCTAGGGCCAATAGCCTAGTACCTACCAATGAACCTATGAACCTATGAAGTAAAATGAAACAACAGTAAAAATATTTGGAATTTGCTATAATAAAAAACGGACCATCTGTATTGCAGCCCTACACTTAACGGCTGCTGCCACTGGGATAGTTAAAACAATGTTTGGATATTTTAATATTCATTATTAACTTTTGTGTGTTAACTGCCATGCAATGCCATCTACCATTTTAGCTTCGTGCCCAATACACTTTGGATATTGCTAACCATTAGACAACACCACTTAGTGAGTTTGAGTGATGGAAAGCAAAATATGCAACAATGTATCCTTTTTGAAATCGAGAATGTCTGCATCCAGACTGCAGGTGTTCTAACTCTTCATATGTATGGCATCAGACCAGGTTTGTATGAAGTTAAGTGACGATCAAATGTAAGAAGCAAAGCTAAATGTGTTTTATCCATGTGAACAATGTTTCTTAGGTTTTATCCTCAAAAAACAAAAGTGGGATTTGAACTGTGATCAACAGATAGCATACAGTGTGAGTAGGACATGAACTCTAATCTAAAGATACTAAATACATTGTGGAGACCACTGTGTTTATCAGATGTGCTACAAGCAAGCATATGGTTCACAGGTTCAGTGTATGTATTGTTATCATAGAAATACATTACATGACATTTATCTGTTTCCCATGTTTGGGCTAAGCTGTACACAGTGCAAATACTGGTATTAATAAATAACAAACACACATTTTAAATATATATATATATATATATATATATATATATATATATATATATATATATATATATATATATATATATATATATATATATATATATATATATATATACATATATATATATATATTTCAAATAAACAACATTACAAAATAAATATTAATACACATAAAACATTTTTCTACAAGTGTGGATCTGAAAATTCACATCAATGAACCTACAAAACACAGTGAGATTGTCTTATCCCTTTTTGCCAGAGAAACAGCTTTGCGGCTGGAATGAAAATCATTGTGCATACAAGCAAAGCCCAAATCATCCACAGTATTAATAAGACATATGGCACTTGTACATTTCTGAGTTGTTTGTACATGTTAATTTCAGGTGAAGTGCAATGAGTGCTCACACAACCATTTATGACTATTGTTTGCAGCAATGCAGCTCTGTCTTATCTTTGTGTAGTGTTCATTCTTCTCTTATCTGAGCAGTAATCTGAGACATGCAGTTTTTAAGGGATGTTGTATCATTAATGCATAAGAATATTAAATGGCAATAATATACAGATTTCAACAAAGGCAGGGGAGTTTGGATACTAGTAAACAAAACTGAGAAAAGTGTGCTGCTTACTTACATTTAAAACCTTGATACAATTACTTCTACACTCTATAAGTGTAACCTGGGTAACATACCCATTGCCAGTAAGAGAGACTGAATTGCTGTTGCATTTTCCTTCTCCCTACCAGTAATCATTTTCAGTTGCAATATATTAGCAACAAACACTGATGGACTGCCTGCATTATGTTTACCAGAGTCAAGAATTTGGGATTCAGCAATTCTAATGTTCACACCTAATTTGCGTCTTCATTATCCTCACATAACCCTTTTTTATATTTGAGCAACTGATATTTTTTGTTTCTCAAATGGGTAATATTGAAAAACTAAGACATGTTATATCTAAGCAGGACTTTTATTTATGTGATATTTATGTATAGTATCCTTCATTTGTGATTTATTTCACCTAGGAGTATGGCCCCCAAGCCCCATAAACCCCCCTGCAGTGAATCAATGAATGACATGATTGCCCAAGCCTTTCTCTAAGATAGTTCCTTTCTGTTTGGGTGAGGGTGTGCATAAATGTATGGAAGAATGCAAATTTGGAACCAGATAGTGAATGACTTCAATGCTGCTGGGGGACACAGCAAGACATATGCTCAGGTGCATCATAGGGCCACTGACATTATTTCATTGGCCTGAATGGGAGAGCAGCTGCAGTGGCCTGTGGACAGTTGACTACTGGGGGGGGGGGCTGCTACAGAGCTACAATTGACACCAAATGAAGAGTTCCTGTCCACTGTCAAAGATTCAGAGCTCAGTAGAAAGTGCATAGCTACATGTGACTGATGTTGGTGCTACTGTTTCAGGGAGGACAAGTATGTCCCAGGAGGAGCTTCCGGGTTGGCTTGCATATGTAAATTTTTAAATATTTCTTGTATAGTAAAATATTGAAAATAATAATTAAGTTGGTTTAGTAATTTTTTTCTTGGGGGGTAACTATTTATAAATTGATACAGTTAACAACACATTCTGGTTTTCTACACATAGGTTTGGGGTGGACTTGTCATCCAAGTTTCAGTTAAATGTATTGTTAATGGACATATACAGGCCAGATTTTTTTCCTCCTGTGGTATTGATATTGTGATGATGATGTTCTTACATTTGATATGAAAAAAAGAGCTCTTGCTGGGTAAAGCACCTTCAAATAAGATAAAAGCAGCAATGTAAAAACATAAGAAGGTGCACCATAAGCCAAAAATCGATAAGATGAATCTCCAGTAGATAAAACACAGTTTATTTATGGAAACGGACAAACTGCACTATGGTAAGTAGCTTTTGGCGTTATAACTAACGCTTCATCAGACATCAAAGCAGCTTGAAAACCATCTGTTTAAATAGAAATGACACACAGATCATGTGCTTACACTAGCAAATCAGAATAAAAACAGTAAAAGCACAAAATACAAATATTATAAAATCCTAAAAACACATACTAGTGCCTTATAGGTCTGTTACTTAAAAAAAAGTTTCAAAAACTGATCCATCATACATGACAGAATAATACACTTATTATGCAATCTTGAAACACGTTCACGTAGGGTCCTAGTTGTCATGCCTACATAGAGCATATTTATGCCATAGCTAAATGCAATACCACCAATGCATTAGCTAAACACACAAAAGAATTAGGACCTGCACATTGTTTTAAGTTTCAGGTTCTTGAACTCGTAGGCAGAACTGGCCGGTTAGGGGATATTAAGAACAAAGTTGAAGAAAGAGAAGGGAAGTGGATATTAAAGTTACAAGCCCACAAATTTGGCATAAATGATAGATTAGCCCTTAAACCTTTTTTAGCCAACAGACCTCTAAGGCACTAGAATGGGTTTCAAGATTGCATAATAAGTGTATTATTCTGTCATGTATGATGGATCAGTCCTCAGACCTATAAGGCACTAGTATGTGTTTTTAGGATTTTATAATATTTGTATTTTGTGCTTTTACTGTTTTTATTCTGATTTGCTAGTGTAAGCACATGATCTGTGTGTCATTTCTATTTAAACAGATGGTTTCATACTAATAAACCTGTGTTTTATCTACTGGAGATTCATCTTTATCAAGATTTTGGCTTATGGTGCACCTTCTTATGTTTTTACATTGATGTTCTTACATTTGGCTTAACTTCTTCCAGGATCATCCTTCCTAGCAAGAGTGGAGTCATCTGCACATTGTAAGTCAAACATTTTTATTTCAGGACTGATGAGCATTTGACAGAAATATGCATTTATCAGTATGTGTGAGGTGGGTGTCTGGACTGTGTGTTTATTGTTGTACCATTTGTGACAGTGTCACCTACGTTACTTGGCTAGCATATATTTTTTCCTGTGTTTGTTGCTTATTATCACAGGTGATCCTGACAGTGAAAGTGTAGGACTCTTACCACCATATGTCAGATTATCTGCAGACTCTGGTTATGATGGTGACCAAACATAGGCACAGTCAGGGGGGTGCAGAGGTTGAATCTGACACTGAAGTTGACATTTAGCCATCCCCTATAATTCCTTTGGACACAGCCAGTGAGCCCTCAGATATTGGACAGGTGGAGGGTGACACAGTTGATCAAGGTAGTATGGGTTACTGTGACTTCAGTGCCTATTGACTCTGGCCATAGCCAAAGCGTGGGCAAGATGCCATGCAAGAGGATTGTTAGGTGTGTTCAGAGGAAGCCTGTTGTTCATCCTTCACCTGATCCTGGTGTGTCTTTCTGTGCCACTTGAATATTGAGGGCCATCATGAAGTTGCAGGCATGTTCTAATAGGCCCTCTGAGGAAATACTTAGAGTTCTAGATGTGACACAAACTGACATGCATGACTGCCTCCACTGTGTGGCCAATTCAATGGTTCAGATGAATGAAACATTCTAACAGCTGATATCTGTAATGGAATGTCTGCTGGGAGGAGGACAGCATCCATGTGGGCATAGGTCAGCAAAATTATCTGATGTTAACCAATGTGGTCATGCCCAATCATGCTACCATAGTGGTCCTACTTCCACTGCTCTGTCATGGGCTGTGGTGTCAACACACAGAAGTGGCATGCCATGGGGTCATGGTCCTGGGTGTATTTATGAGGACTGCTTGTCCAGCATACATCAGTCACATTCAGGTGGCAGCAGTGCATCTTACCATCGGTCTGAATATGCCAGTGCAACTCCTGGCAGAGCCAGTTCTCAGGGTCAGCAACAATGAAGATGAACTGTCACCTTGACCATGCAAGTCTCACACCTGTCTGATGTACCAGGACATAGAAATAGCATAGAGCTTGGCTGTGTTCTTGCAGATACTCAAACACAAATTTGACCTGGAGTGTCAATACAGGCACACACACATAACAGTTATATGGGTCAGTCATGAGGCTTAAAACTCATTCTGTCTCACTGGCCATTTGATACCTTATCCAAGTGTCTGGCTGCTTTTCATTCTTACTGACACATGCTCACTACCTTTTGTGTCAGACTAGGCTTCCTGACCCCTTCCACACACACAGAACCCTGTGTAAATGATGATAACTCTGCTGTATCCTTGTTTTTTATCTTTTGGAGTCAGGGATACATAAGTCTTTTGTCTGATCCATAGGGTGTATAACTGACTTAGTGCTAAGTATATCTGTTTCTGTGATGCTGTTTTGTAAATTGTAATGCTTTCTTAGAGGTTTTTGTAATGTTTACGTCCCTTGCAAACTCTTACACCAACAAAACTAGTCCAAGACATAAATAAAAGTGTGGCAAAGAATGGAAAATGGGAGAATTTTTAAACATTGTAGTTTTACAAACTTAAGCAGCTGATGAACAAAAGGTTTTGTATTACTATTTTTATGCTTGTTCTGAGGGATATGACGTCTGAAACTGAAATGTGTGTCATTATTTTCTAACTTCACTTTTTAATGATTTGCCATTACAGACATATGAGGCCAAACGTTGAACATGTGGTGAAAATCTGTACATTTTGCATGTAAGGCCTATTAGTTGATAGAGGAAACATGCATTCACATAAGTCACTGCTGTCTCATCTTCATGTAATTGCTATAAAAATCACCCATGCTATACTTAATTATATTACCAAGTAACAGTATGCAAGGATATGCCATTCATTTGTATTCTTACACATTTATTTTTTCTATTCCAGGTTCAACACATACCTTACAAATCCAGGAATTGCAAGAGTTTTAGTTCAGGGCTGACTCTGTCTGATGCTAGCAGTACACAGGTATTACATGGGTAAGCAAAGGTTGTGTACTTTGCCTGTCATCTATGTTTGCCCTACACCTGCAGTAGCTGCTGGTTTCCCCCTCTGACTCCTTACCTGCATGTGATTGTGGTGACCTTGCCAGTGGTAGTGGTGTATAGGGCCCTTCCCCTTGCTGTTCCTGCTGAAGCTGTTTTCACATGATAATACTGTGAAGCATGGCACAGATGGTGAATATTTCAGCACATGTACAGGAATTGTAGTGCAGGGCTCTCCCAGATGTATATATGCACCAGAACCATGCTTTCAGCAGCCCAAACACATGTATAATATTTCTGGTTTGACCATGTACCTTATTATAGGATTCTTCAGTTGGAGTGTGTGCATTTCTGATGGGTGTCATCAGCCATGGTTACAGTGCATAATCTGCATCCCCAGGAAATGACCCTGTGGAATACCCCCCCCCCCAGTAAATATCTCATACAGTTGAGAGTTGTGCTAGATACGTGAGTCTTGGTAACTGCCTGGGTTGCCAGAACATACATTCAGGATGATTCACTTAGTGCTACACACAACCTGGAAGTTAATGGAGTGATAAACCTTTCTATTTATGTATGCCCTTCCCTGTTCTCCAGATGGTGTGTTGATTTTTATATGTGTATAGTCTATGATAGCCAGAACATCAGAGTAGTGTGCTACAAGGTAGAACTCCTACATAGTTCTGGCTCTGTTCTCAGGTGTAAGGGGGGAATATATGTACTCACTGGCATGTTGCAGCATAGAAATCAGGAATTGATGAAGGATCCCCAAGGCTGATGCCTATGACACCCCCAGCATGTCCCCTGTTGGTCTCTGGAAGGTTCTTGAAGCAAAAACTCTAAGTGCTTCACATGCCTTAGTTTCCGCTGGCAGTGGTTTGCCCTTGTTCTCTCAGTTGAGGACGACAGACGTTACAGAGTTCCTGTAATCTGTCCCTACCCACCCTGTAGCAGTCTATAATTTCCACCTCATGCAGGCTGTGAAAAGCTAAATAGAGTCTAAAAACCCTTCTGCTTCTTGGTGTGGTCTATTAGCAGCAGCAGCAGCATAGTCATATGCCTGCTGCACATAAACAGACATAAGAGCAACCGCAGCCACTAACATTCTTTCTGTGTAGCCTAGTTTATGTGGCTGTTTTCCAATAGGTTTTAGAATTCGCAGGGAAAAACAACACTGATTCTACATGGTTAACTAATAACTTGTTGAATAGCTCATCCATCTTGGTTTGGTTGATTAGCATACAATTCAGCTGCTTATGTTGTAATTAGCATACCATGACATTTAACATACTTGTGTGGCTCTACACACCATGTAGAGCCATTTACTGAATACAAAATATTGTGCTACTGTGTGCGCATCGTGCCTCAATACAAACATGGTTTTAGCGGACTGTTTAATTTGTTACTTTGCCTTTAACAATGTGATATTTAAGGAAACAGGATGGCAGCTTTCTCAATTCTAATGAAGTTCCAGTATAGGGAATGAAATAACTCAGTCTGTTTTCCATGCAAATAAAGGATTTTATGGTAGTTTGAAAAGACATTCTGACTTCTGCACAGTGAACTGTTTTTCCAGGTATCTGCCGAATGGAGTGAACATTAATTTAAACATTTACCTTTGGAAATGACTGACTTGAAGAGATTTCGTAATCATCAAAGCAGAAATGCTACCAATTGCCAATGTACCTCTGACTCTGAATCACAGACTCAAAGTGCAGATAAGGTGCACCCACCTTTAAGTACCATTTGTGTAATAGGTAATTAATGAGGGCCATTAAAAACTGAGATTTTGGAATCCCATTTGTGAACTTCCATGTAAATTGGCTTCATGCACTCTAACACTCAGGTGTTCTATGGAAACACCCAATAGATATCAATAGATATCGATAAATGGTACCATGTGTGTCACATACCCATTATCTTCCAATGATCTGATAACATGACATCAGCACCACTTTCAAATATTGATTTTGATACATTTCCAGTTCAGACCATTGCAAACTGCAAACTGAGTGGTACCTCACTGAGCATTTCTCTGTATTTGTATTTTTCAGAGTTCTTCAACTTGTGGATTGTGAAAGCTATCTTGAGGAGGCTGAGATGTAGCCATGCTCCCAACTGGACCAAGATGGAGATAACTGAGAAATTGACTATTTATGCTGGATTGGAGCAAGGGATCAGAGCCAGACCTGGGAATCATCCCATGATAGACATATGAAACAAGATTATGATGGATCTCCAAAGAAGGAAATGGATCTTCTGCACTGGAGTTCAGGTTCACCACCACTATGATGACCTGCACTGCAGTGATATGGAGGAGCTAAGAAGGATGGCCACTGAAGTGCAAAGGCAACCCATGCAGCCCTATAGTAAATGTCAATGTTCTGTGCATACCTGAGCATTCATATGGAATTTTACAGATACATTTCTGTCCTACACATGTATATGTATATATGCATTGCTTTCAGTTGATCAAGTTTTCAAAAACTCAAAATTCATATAGGTGAGACCATATGATCGAGTTTTTGAAAACTCTAAGCTTTTAAATGGAGATCGCAGTACAGTGAGGATCAAGACATTTACCCTTTTCATCACTGCAGTCTGATCTCAGAGTTAGTATACTATATATATATATATATATATATATATATATATAGTGAGGGACTGAGTGAGGACTGTGGGTGTGGGTTAGGGTTAGGGGTAGGGTGAGGGTGCAGGTAGGGGTAGTGCGGTCGGTAGTCGGTAGGGAAGAAGAGGGGTTTAGGGTTAGGTAGGGGAGGGTGAGGTGGTGGTAGGTGAGTGTGATGGGGTTGGGGTTAGGGGTGGGTAAGTGATTGGGTTAGGGGTAGCAGGGTAAGTAAGTAGGTGTCGTCGGACCTGGTTAGGTAGGTTGGGGTTAGGAATAGGGATATATATTATGTATGTACTGTATTGTGTGTTGTTGGTGTGTTGGTGTAATGGTTGGTTTAATGGTTTCTTGTTGTCGGTATTTTTTGCGTTGTCGGGTTTTTTCGGGTCGGTGATTTGTGTGTGGTGAAAACGATTCGGGCATCTGAAGGTGATCCACACATATATATATATATATATATATATATATATATATATATATATATACACATACATATATGTATGGATCTACTTTCAATGAACAAAAATACGATCCACTGAATTTCACTTACCTGATCACAATCCACTGAAACACCACCTAAATGAAACAACGGACTGCAGAAACCTTTCCCAGGGAAAGGAACCACTGGGCCACCATGGTGAACTATGCCTTCCCCCCCATGTGGTGCAATCTCGGAGTTGGTATATTTAAGTAGGGGGCTGTAGGGGGTGAAACTCCCCACTTGGGTGGGCTAGGTTGCTTTTTGGATCGTTTTGTTTGCATGGTGGTCCAGTGGTTCCTTTCCCTGGGAAAGGATTTCAGTAGTCTGTTGTTTCGTTTAGGTGGTAAGTGAAATTCGATGGATCATACTTTTGTTCATTAAATATACTGTATACATTGTATTTTTTCATAAAATTGTGGTTTTCTAGAAAATCATTGGAAAATCAGTGAAGATTTAAGTCAGAAAATAATGACAGACATTTGAGTTTCTGATGTCATAGGCTTCATAAAATTCATGCTAATGCAAAACCTAATATTATATCTACTTTCTAAGCATGTAAAAGCAATATTTAAAGTGTCCCTATTTTTGGGCCTTTATTCCCCCATTATTTATGGCTTTGTCAAGATTTGTAACTGAAAGAGTTTGAGAGATGTGATATTGGTAGACCACCCCACATACAGCTAATATAATAAAAATAAGTATTTTTGCTACTTTCAAAACAGATAAGATGGATTAGCTAGGTAGGTAGCTTTCATGGATAGTGTGACTGTACAATGCAGTTTCAGGTTTGACCTTCTTGCTCTCTAATTTGTCTTCAAAGATGTTAAAACCTGGCTGCAACACTGAAAATGTGTTTGGTGATTATTTAACATTCTTCAGAAATAAATTGACTAGAAATTGTACTGAGCAATGTGTATTCTTTCTCTTTTCTCTTTGCAGGTGATGAAAATTGGACCAGGAACCGAGCCATGTGCATCAACAGTCCTGTTATTTTCACAACAATATGTATATTGCTTAGAATGCAGGAATACCCATCATGCATCAGCAAGGTAAGTGAAATCATCACACTATAACTGTGGTTACAAATGAGATTAAAAGTAAAAATGTTGAACTATCAAGTAGCACTGAACCATTGTTTCAGCACACAGGTATTGAATTGTACTCTACAACCTAAATGACATTTGGGTTGGTATATCTGTCATGCATATTGCAAGGTGAATATTTTGCATATAAATAATGGTGTTTTGACTGTTTATACTACATAATTTGCTTCACTTTTGTGGTTATTTATTTATTTATTTATTTTTTATTGGTTTTTACCGGCTAGTCCAATGTCCATTGTCCATTTCAGTGGAGAGAAAGGAGAAAAGCCTACTACTATACTAAATAAAAAAAATAAACAAAATGTACCAAATAACATACAAATTAATAATAGAAAAAACTATGTACTTTAATGATTCATTTTTTGTGCATTAGCTGCAAATTCAAAAAATGAATGGGTGTCTGCTGTCTCAGTGTTTGCATTGCAATTTGTGGATTGTGTTGCCTGCCCTCCATTTCAAAACTGATTTTACCATATTGGGTGCTTTTGTTAAGACACAGTTATAGACCAGATTTAGTGACACTGGTGTGGACAGGAATTTGTTTGCATCAGGTTATCATTGGTATTACATGTGCCTACAACACCTTGGTTTTTTTCATTAAAAAACAGTTATAACTTAGGTTTACAGACACTGGTGTGGATAGGCATTTGTTTGCATCAGGTTATCATTGGTATTACATGTGCCTACAACACCTTGGGTTTTTTCATTAAAAAACAGTTATAGCCTAGGTTTACAGATACATGTGCAGATAGACATTTTTTGCAACAGTTCATAATCAGCACACCTGACATTTCTACATTTATATTGTATGTCTACAACACCTGGGGTGTTTTTGTTAAAACACGATTATAGCCTATGTCCATGCCTTTCAGAATAAGGCATGAACATTTGTGCAGATAGACATTTGTTTGCAGCAGCTCATAATCGGCATTTTGCTGGTTACTGATTGGTAACATTTTTGGCAAGTAATGTATACAATTGTACACATATAATGCTGTTATTATCAGATACATTAGATTCTCATATATCACAAGCTGAGGTGACTGACCATCTGAAATATTTGATACTGTTATAGTTATTATATTTTTTGTTCAGCAAATTATCATGCTGCCTGTCTCAGATATTTGTCATATAGCATGTCTATTGTCCGCAATATGGTCATATCACTTTCTTTTCATTTTAACAATGACACTTGGTGACTGCTCATATAAAGCATTAGATGTAGAAGTAGACTCTCTCAATTTGAGCATTCATGCAGTCTTACAAAGCTAATAACTTAGTTGGGTGTCTCTAGAGTTATGCAATTGTTCACAAAAGAATACTGATGTTCTGCTTGTGAATAGGACATTTAGGACCAGGCATTTATGAGATAACTCTGTCCATAATTGACGCGTGTCAGACCCTGTGTAAATTGTAAGCATATTCATATTAGGTTCTGATATGACATTCATGGGACTCTTATGCATGATTGACATTTGCTTTTCTTTTCCATTGCTTTTTGTAATTAATCTTAGCAGAGCATGGGACCTGTGAATATTCTCCTATCAGGTGACAATGATGAGCACATGTTAGGCCACTGCCAAAGTCTTCTGAGTATGATGGTGATAATGATGATGATGAGGAGGAGGAACCTGGACTCACCCCTGCCAGAGCCATCATGTCTGCAAACTCAGAGGAAATGATGACCTGATTGGAATCGAGATGATTACTGGGAGGAGATCCAGGAGGTCATGAAAGATGTGTTCCAAACACATTTGTGGGACATGATGGGGTCCTTCTTCCAGGATAAGGCATGGGCTATGCGTGATTTGTTCAGGTAGGTTATTTGAGATTCTCAGCCCCATCACTCTGGTCCCTCCACTCCATAAGTATTGTCTGTGCACTCCACTTGTGTTATGCTCAACATGCTGATTGCATTTTATTGATTGAACTGTATATGCACTCTTCTGCATGCATGCCATGTATCTATCATGCTTATGTGTTATTGTTGTGTGACATTTACTTCTGTTACAATTTGTGCATAACAGACATTAACATATTAAGTTTTCCTCACACATTCAACTATCCATGTATTGTGACAGTTAATCTGCATTTACTGCTGCAAGTGGCAGCCTCTAAACATGTATTTTACTGAGGCAAATGGCAGACAGCATATGTTAGGTTTGTGCAACATACAGACATGTAATTCCCTATGTGTTTTGGATGACAGTTATCATGATGTCCCACTGACAAGATATGATGTTGTGTGCCATGGGCTGGCAATACTGATGCCATGCTGGATTGTATATAAGTATACCATATATTTGTAAAGTCCTCCTTTTATGACTGCATCAAACAGCAATGCAACATTAATCGATACACAGTGTTACAGATAATGCATTCTTTAACACTACATTACCCCATATTTGGTGTATGTAAAATTTCAATATCCATTACTTATTGACATAATTTTACACCTTCACCAAATAGCTGTTCACATTAACTGAATGTATATGTGTATTCATGTAATCGGATGCATACTAACACACAATTTTACCTTTGACATGTGAGCAATCAATGACTTGCTGTTCTGTTCACAGAAGTGTCCTCTGGTCAGTAAGGAGCAGTGTGGTTGACATACACTTGCATTTGTTTATTTGACATTTTAATGACAGTATATGTGTATGTGCTTATAATTCTTAACTTGCTTACCTATGCATCCAGAAGTTAGATGATTGTGCCCTATTGTATATGTGTTTTATATATGTCTAGTTCTGTGGACATCAGCAATCAATCTGTCCATTTTTCATAAATTTTCCATTTGGTTAAATGTATTTTTGTTAGGCTTCTTTGGTACCC
The DNA here is from genome assembly GCF_019279795.1 of Protopterus annectens. Lineage (NCBI taxonomy): Eukaryota > Metazoa > Chordata > Ceratodontiformes > Protopteridae > Protopterus > Protopterus annectens. Next base: position 875,298,099 of record NC_056726.1, read on the forward strand.
CATGTGCTGTACACATGCATTTGCAGTGTGTCAACTTAACTTGGCCTGCTTTAACCTAATGTGCGCCCAGATTGTCATCCTCCTTTCCACCTTATTTTTCTATTATATTTTGCAGATATGTTGGCCTTTATTGCAGCTATTGACTATTGCCATGTATTAGTCTAATACACTAAACATGTGCCAAATGTATGGCCATTTTACAATGCAGGACATTTGCACACAGGTCGCTGACTACTGCTTGCAATGCATCATTGTTCTCATTATACCTGTGTGTTACACAGTGGACTTTTTTTCACATCCATGTGTATAACCTGATATATTTATCATGCTGTATTGTTACATTTTTGAAAACATTCTTAAATGTCATTGGCATGTATATGTGTATAAGGAAGCCTTGCTTTCATGTACATTCCATTTAGACCAATGACAGACATACACATTTACACCTTTGTGTTTTATTTGACATGGCGTATGTGTATAACATATTCACATTCCAGTGCACATTTGTTTGGGTTGCGTAAACCTACTTGTGTATGTAGCAGGCTTTGTTGTTTTTCTGCAGTATTTCTGTTTAGCACTGTGCTTGACTGTTTGCCTTTCACGTGTACAGTTATAGGTTTAGTTCTGTCCTTTGCTGGATTTATCTAGCATTAGACAATGGGCTTACTGTACATCAGTACCCTGCTTGGAGAATGAGCGTTCTCTAACAGGGTATTAATGTACATGTAATGCCCACTGAAAAATGAATCCGCCACTTCAGAACAGCATATCAAGCAGCCATGGAGCTCGGACCATTACTTTTGCACTTGCTAAGAAGCGCTTTCAGTGTTTAGTGAGTGGAAAAAAAAAATAAAATAAAAAATAATCGGAAAGAAGTGCGTGTGTGTGTGTATGTGTGCATTTATTTTTTTGTCTGCATGTGTGAGGGAATGTGTGTATGAAAGCATAGGAGACTGTGTGTGAGTGTGTGTATGAAAGGAGAAGTGACTGTGTGTGTGTGTGTGTGTGTGTGTGTGTGTGTGTGTGTGTGTGTGTGTGTGTGTGTGTGTGTGTGTGTGTGAGAGTGTGTGTGTGTATGTGTGTGTGCGCGTGTGTGTGCGTGTGTGTGTGTGTGTGTGTGTGTGTGTGTGTGTGTGTGTGTGTGTGTGTGTGTGTGTGTTTGTGTGTGTGTATGTGTGTGGGAGAGAGAGAGAGAGCGAGACAAAGCGAAAGACAGAGAGAGAGAGAGAGAGACCCATAGAAAGTGAGAGCATTCTTGAGTGAATGCGTGTATGAAGGCAGAAGTGGCTTTTTCAGAGGGAGAGAATGTTCTGTCTGTAAAATTGTTGTGTTTTACTTACATATTTCTTTTTTTAAGTACTATATTATTTTGTATCCATTTTTATGTAAAATGCTTCCTCCACCACCATTAACATATACTACAGAAAGTTTGAAACAGTAGGCACAGGAACTATTTTACATAAAAAAATGTACAAAATAATATAGTACTTAAAAATAAATAAGCAATTAAAACACAATTTTAAAAAGAGCCCATTACCTAAGCACAATAATACCCTCCAGGGTTTGTGGTAATGTGTAATTAATGGCCTTCCAGGGGTGTACAGGCTCTTTGCCTGGGTCATCGGGCCTCACAACACCACTGGGTTGGTGTTCATTATAGCAATAACCCACGCCTGGGTGTGGGTAATGAGGGATTTACCCATGGTTGGCGTGGTTTGGTCCCGAGGGCAAAGCCCGAGGGACCAAACAAAGACAACCGTGGGTAAATCCCGCATTACCCACACCCAGAAGTGGGTTATTGCTATTATACTATGACATTATTTAAGAAAATAAATAATTACTTTTCTTAAATAATGGCATTGTATAATGCCTCTTTGCTGCCCTTCCGCATGGTATCTGTGGCAGTTCTGATGTACTGCGCATGCCTACGCAGTACATCAGAGCTGTGGCCAAAAGCAACGGAGAAAGCAAGATCTCCGTTTCTTTTTACTGTTTCACTATGTTAAATGGGTTTAACATAGTGAGACAGCTTTAAAATAAGCAACGGAGATCTCCGTTGCTTTTTTTAAACCTGTGTCGCTATGTTAAACTCTTTTAACATAGTGAGACAGTGTTTTAAAAGAGACTTATACTAATGGAAAAAGTCCGGGCGACTGGACCTTTTTCCATTAGTATAAGTCGATTTACAATGTGCACGTTTTGGAATATTAATGGGGGGTCATGGTATAATACACATTAACACACACCCTGTCATGCATTATTGCTTGCTTATTAGACCTGCATTTCATCATCTTTGATGTTGCTTGGCTTAAACTTGCACTGCTGATGGACTAATTGGATATGTGTATATTTATGCAAAATGTACTGTGATCAGAATTGATTATCCTAAACCACACATCGACCATTGGACTGCCACACAGTTTGTGACATGTCATAACTTGATAGTGCATAGGTAGATATGTTTTTTGTATTTCTCCATGGCTCGCATGCATTCCCATCCTGTTTTCCAACTTTCCATTGCCCCTGTTGTGCAGTGTGCCATGTGTGCAGCTTACCTGTCTTTGCTGTTTTGTTCCAGAATTTGTCTGTCATGTGTTGTGATATTTATTCTATTGTGATACCTACTGTGATGACCTTCTCCTCCTCTTTCCCTATGTTTATTTTTCCTTCTGTTCTTATGAAAAAAAAAACAATTGGGCCTATTCCCACCAAAAAAAAAGAAAGTAAGAAAAATGCCCATGCCCGTCTGACATTCCCCCAGTCTTTCTTATTCCAACATTCCTCTTGTGTGTCCCTCTTCTTCACCCATACCCACATCTTCATTTCTATCTTCCATTTTGCATGGGTGTGTGCATTACTTGTGTTACCACTCAAGTCTGAATCCACTGTTAACAAATATTAGCTGTGGTTATGTGGCCATGATTGCCCTTTGCCTTTACTTTTTTTTAAAAAAAATTATGGATTCTGTCAGAATCCATAAGTCCAAGCTGCCATATTTTATTAATATTTGTACTACAGAGATATCCATAATTGTCTTTAAGCTTACTAGAATGATTGTTGTCAATATATATTACAGACATCATTGTAGCTTTGAAGCACATATTTTATGTTGGTGGATGACATATGGAAATATCCATCCGTAATCATCTGTAATGTTTCTGGGCATATTTCAGAAAATATATTTTACAAATGCCATGCAGCTTACATTTCTTTTATTTCATACTAGATTTGGTTATATTCAGTAGTTGTCTTTAACCTTACTGGACAGATTCTGATATATATATATATGTATATATATATATATATATATATATATATATATATATATATATATATATATATATATATATAATATATATATATATATATATATATATATATATATATATATATATATATATATATATATATATATATATATATATATATATATATATATATATATATATATATATATATATATATATATATATATATATATACAGATATATATAGATATAGATAGATATATACATATTTATATAGATAGAGATATATATGTATATATTTATGTTTGTATAACTATCTGGATGCTTGAATTGTGATCCTCTTTCTGTAACTTTGTTGATGTAAAACTTGATTGGATAATCATTTCTCATTTCTTACAGGTTACTTGCAAATTTGTTTAGTGCGTTATTGATATCGTGAAACTCTACTGTGTGCTGATCTATTCTGAGTTTCTTGTAGTACATATACATATTAAAATGTTATCTGCATATTTTGTGCTAATATCGGGAAAATGCACTGGATTCTGCAAACTTTATGGAATCTGGCACTATATGTTAAGGTTTTAAATTAAGCTTATATGTTGCATGATGTTAAGGTGAATGACACATCCTTATCTAAACCTGCACTTTTAAATCCTCATTAATTCCTGTTCTGCAAACTTTTTTTAATGGTGATTGTAACAAAAGGAGCTACTGCCAGCCTAGCTATCTGGAATTTTGTAAATAATTATATGTCATTTGTGAATATTAATATGATTTATATAGAAGTGTGATAGAGGGAGATACTGCCAGCACAGCTGTCTGGAATTTTATAAATGGTTATGTGTCATTTGCGAATGTCAACCTGAATCATATGTTGTCTTACAAATGTATTAGAACTGTATGGCATATCATATAGACGTGTGCTGAAGAGATATTTTTTATATATTATTGTAACTGTTTAACAGGGGAGACTGAAACACACTAGAGTAACTTGCAAAACTTCAGAAGAATGGTTGAGGTTAAGTTATTTTATAGCATGGCCATAAACAAAAGATGTTATCTCTCAATTTTAGTGCCATAACAGACACAATGTCTAGAACTAGAAGTTTTTTGTATAGTCCTGACATGTGGAGGAATGTAAATTGTTTACTTCTTCCACCATTTGCCAAAAGATCTAAGGTGTATGTATTTTTCACAGGGTGATGCTAAATGCTGGCAGTTTCTAGCAACAGGGGGTTTCACCTAGGATAATCAGGTGACAAAAGTGATGTCATCCTGCAAGTATCCCAGCAGCAATATTTGAGATATTAATTTAAGAACTCTCTGAGAGAGAGACTGGGAATTTTGTATTTTGTCTTTGACCTGACAGCATCAGCTGGATAACCTGCTCACCACATCTACCTGTTCTGTAAGCAAGTTAACTAGGATAAAATAATTTCTTTTAGATATAGTCAGGAATATAGCTGAACTTAATATAAATGTTTTTCTTTATTTATTTGAGACTGTCCTGCAATATTCTTTTAAATATTTCCTGTGATTTTGAAATCTGAAGTAAGTGTGTTTGTTTACTGAGTATTTTCTTGTTCTTTTATTATTCATTATTAAATATATTTAAACCTTTCATTTGTGTCTGGTATGTCTAGAGATATTTAAGCTCTTAGAGTACTTGCATATCAATTTGGTGACAATGTGCAGGCCACAGCCTTACTCTTGGTCAAACTATCATTTGGATTAACAGTAGCATTACACAGTAACTAATAACTAGTGGCTGGTGGCAGCGAAAACTACCTTATAGTTTAAGCAGCAGGGGGCTTAGCTAGTAAACCTCTGCCAGCCTTTCCCAGGTGTGTGTGTGTGTGTGTGTGTGTGTGTGTGTGTGTGTGTGTGTGTGTGTGTATGTGTGTGTTTGTGTATAAATCAAATCTCAAAGAGTGTGTGTGTCAGATACCTGGGTAGGAACACGAAGCACTGGTTGGACAGAGAGGGTGCTGGAGGTCTTGGCTTGGCCACTCAGCTGAGATCTCAACTTTATAGCTGTGTCACTGGGGTGTCTTATTGGCAATCTGGAGAAAGAGGGAGAAAACAGCCCCAGAGTGATTGTAATCTTTTGTTCTCTTTGGGGAAATTGTACTTTGCTGTGAGTGTACTTGTCATCCTCCCAGTGTGTATGTCCCCTACTGTTGCCAGTGATGAGGATTGAGGTTCCTTGATTACTGGGCCAGTGCTGCTGCATCACAGTGATTATGTTGATGCCATTGATGGCATGTTACATAAGGGCATAGAATGTAAGATGAAGACTTAATCTTACAGATTACTTGCGGATTTCTTTAGTCAGCCATTAATACTGTGATACTCAATTGTATGCTGGGCTATTCTGAGTTCTTCTAGTACATTTACATATTAAAATGTTATCTGCAAGTTTCTTGCTGATATTGGCAAAATACACTGGATTCTGCAAGTTTTATGAAATTCGGCCCTATATGTTATTGTTTTAAATGTCACATGATTTGCATGATGTTAAGCTGAATGATACATGTTTATCTAAACCTTCAATTTTAATCCTTCATTAATTCCAGTTATGCAACTTTTTTATTGGTAATTATGTTGATGCCATTGAAGACATGTTACATAATGACACAAAATGTAAGATGAGGACTTTATTATCCATTAACAAAAATATAAACAAATATGTCATGCTATGTTATACTTGTTAGACAAAGGTTATATTGTATTTAAGATCTTTTTTTTTTATACAATGCTAATCCCAGATTGAGAGTGTTGTTTTGTATACGCAAAATACACACAACTGAGAAAAATCCCCCATTTAATCCTATTCCTGGGGATTTAATAAACTCTGTGTAGGCTTCTTGCAAAGCCTACACAGAATTTACATGTTCACATGGTGAGCAGTAGCAGTAATTGCATACCCATGGTGTGCACCACATTTAAACATAAACAAATGTGATTCCATGACCAGCAACATTATTGCCAGCCAGGAGACCATATATAGCAACATGGACAGCAGCAATCATGTAAACCTGTTTACCTATGGGAAAACTAGCTCTGTGGAAATATGGAGAATGCCATAGTCATTACCAAGTTTATTAATAAAGCAATGTATATAGTTCCAACACATAACATTGAAGTGTATACAATGCAGGTTATTGTGGAAATCTCTGTCAGTCATACTGAATAAAAGTTGTGTAAAAAATCAGCAAGGGTATATGAACTGTATTGTAGATACATAATCAGGGGAAATGTATATATTGAAAAGGAATACACAGATGAATTGTAGAAATTAACACAAGGGAAGAGGACAGGTGAAACATGGTAATGTACAGCACATGAGGACATGCCAGTGATGGCACTAGTAGCATGAACACTACTCACATAGCGATACAATATGGTATTACGTGACAGTCACACAATGTGACATATCAGTGGATTGGATACTTTGTGAAATAAGCATCCTGACATGAACAATGGACAGGGCATATATCATGGATGGTATATACAATAGGGATTTTGTGCATATTGTGAAGCTGTGCAGAATGAGTTGCCTGAATATGAATGTAATGTCAGCATAGGTTTCAACCAAGTGGGACACATAGTTACAGGCCCATGGACAACAGTAGACAGAAGCATGCAAAATCAGGGACAATATCAGAGTATTACCACCAATAATCCTATGTCTTCCATATAACATATGTGATTGTGAGTGAGCACAGATGGTTCATCAAGAACACACTTGTACATCTATTATGATTCTTCAGCACTATTTGAGGAAAATCATGCACACATCCCTCAATGTTTGCATGTATACTTTGGATGATGGTCAGTGGCAACAGGGAGGTGACATGTCAGGCAAACTGTCAGCTAGAGTAAATGATTTATGCAAATACCTCCATACAGCCTTGGTAATTTATCACATTCCACACACTGTTACTATATATACAGTGATACAACTGTATCAATGTCATTCTCTGGAGGTGTTTTAAGGGACACTGTTACATTTGTATTAGAAATAATGAGCAATCCTGGCTAGTTGACAGGTGTGCATATCACTTGCTCTACTGATAAGGGTGTGTTGCCCATATTATGATTATCTTGTGTATTTTCAGTCATAAACTAGTCCTCTCATGAGTTTCCTTCATCTACCATGCCCACATGTCTGTGGCTTCAATCCTTTGTGTGTGTTGATACTGTATGCATTATACCAGTACAATACTTGGATTCAACAATTGTCCACCATTTGCAGTCCTCCACAAAGCTGGTTGGAGAAAGTATGTATAAGTCGCTTTTGATGTCTGAGACGTAAATAATAGACATGAAAGGGCCTAGCACAGAACCCTGAGGTACAGACCTGGTCAATGGACTCTAGATAGAGATGACTTCACACACTGCAACATATTTCTCTGTCATATGTGTTCTACTTGTCCATCTAATCAGTGATATAAGTGTTTATGGCCACTTGTGACAGTTTCCCTGTAATACCTGACTGTTGATTTGTGTCAGATTCCTTGACCTGGTCTAGTTACACAAGATGATGTGTTGTCATTATGCATGCCCTTGGTAACCTTCTTGAAGACAGTGAACAGATGTAACAGACATGATTTAGCCTGAACAAATCAAATGTGGGATTAATACACAGTCAGGATATTACCTGTGTCCTTTTAGAGAAGGCCCATGAAGACTACTTGGCCTAGCTCACAGATGAGGAGAGTCAGAATGGGTCTATAACCTCATGCATCAGCTGATGGTCCCCCTGAGTCAGAAAGGATGCATGTTGCTGTAGACTCCTCTATGGGAACATAGGCTATCTGGAGGCTGTGTTGATTTATGTATCCAACTGTATCTGGTAGGTCAGGTTTTAAGTCATGCTATACACAACCTGTGATATTGTCAGGGTCCGTTGCTTCTATTTTATTAGATGTGCTGCCCTAATGAGAAAAAATGAGCAATGTTTGCATGTATACTTTGGATGATGGTCAGTGGCAACAGGGAGGTGACATGTCAGGCAAACTGTCAGCTAGCAGATTGTATATGTCCTCTGGGTGGGTATGTCTGCAGACCTCCATACACAGATCTGTGCTTAGTTGCATATTCCACTTAATGTTTCATATGTATTAGAGTAAATGATTTATGCAAATACCTCCATACAGCCTTGGTAATTTATCACATTCCACACACTGTTACTATATATACAGTGATACAACTGTATCAATGTCATGTTTTTACATCACTTACACAACATATGGCTATTTGCATTTCACAGTTAAGCTGTGTTTGAGTGGTCTGATGTCATATCAGGACACATTACAGATCAGTTGTTTGTGGCTCATGCAGAACTTTTCCTGACACAAATGTTAATACTCACAGAATGGTGCTGCTGTCCACCTCAATAATCCTTGTGTATAGCAACACAACTGCACATACAATGAATTCCACAAGGTTGCAATTGCATCAGAACATGTGATAAATTGGTCGTGTATATCACAGCATAACAGCCATGTGTATGAGACAAGACTTATGTGACCATGTAATCAATATGAATTGATATTGTCAGTCACAGAACATTTAATGATGGCATGTAGACACATGCATATCTGTATCATACTACAAGTATCACTTTGATGGTGGAACAAGAACTGTGTAGAAGGCTGATCTACAGCACTACAAAAGCACATGTCCTAATATGCCAACAACATACATAACAGTGTATTATACAATGCCAACTATTCTCAGGAGGCATATTACTACAGCTGTTATAGATGAAGCATGTACTGCAATGGCAACAATGGCCATAAATATATTAACCAGTAATCCAAAAAGAACCTTTGGTAAAAGACATCAAACTGATACCAAGAAAACAATGAACAGATGTCCTGAGAGAGAAATACACCATAAGATCCACACAGCAGGAAATACACTTGTAGAGTTTTGTAAAATCATTTTAATCGTAGAAAACCACCATATAAAATAAAACAAACCAGGTTAAGTGCTTTTGTCCCCTGTACAATACTTAGGGGACATCTTCAGAACCAAATATACATTCCCATATAGTCAACTCATTTATAAACCCAAACAATCAATCAATCAATTAGTCAATTAAATATTAAAATACATTAAATTGAACTTTGAAATATATGTTTTTGACAAAATTCTATTTGATACAAATGTTCACAATTGAATAACAGTAAATACATTGAATGAATTGAGGAATTTATAAACTGGAGAATTAATACAATTAATGCCCTTTTCCTTAAAATGGGCACCAGGGAAAAAAATCATTTAAACCTGGTAACTCCAAGGCATTTAATTTAATAATCCAATAGAATTCTCTCAGGTCCACTAGAAGTTCCCACCAACCCCCTCTGGGGTTGTGTGGTATAATTTCTAATATGTCATATTTAAAAGTTGTGTCACCCTGGTAAACTAAGGTGTGTCTATAAAGTGCATTATTTGTGTTGTTCTTACTAATAGCATATTGATGCTCATAAATACGGGTCTTAAAATTCCTAGTGGTTTTACCCACATAGTAATTATCACATTTCTGACACACAGAAATGTATATTACACCTTTGGTGTTACAATTTCCCTTTTGTAAAAAATGCCTCTATGATGGCCTTTAAGATGTACTATATCCTTATTTAAAATAAAAGTGCATTGGTTGCAATTTCCACATCTAGTTATTCCTTTTGTATCCAAGGGTCTTGGTATAACCACCTGCTCCTTTAGATTTTTTAAATTTTTTCCTGCTTTATAAATAAAATTTGTCGACTGACCCAAAAGTCTAAAACTGTCAACCTTACCCTTAACATATTCCAATTCCTTTGTATAATTCCTCTAAGTGTTTTTCACCAACCCCAAAGTTTATGACCCTACTTGTATTATAAATATCATTCCTTGTAAAACTATTTGCAGTCTTTTGTATTGTTTTACCACTACTTAACAGGGTTTGTATTTAGTTCCCTAGCCATCCTTTATTTCTTCTACTATATTGTCTAGAAGTTTATGGGGATATCCCCTCACTTCAAACATTTTCCTGATGTTAACTAGTTCTTCCATATATATCTCTCTAGTGGAAAATATATATTAGCTCACATTACAGATTGCAAGACCCTTTTGTAGCCATAATGTACAGCCACACCCGAACATAGCTCATATCAATGGCAGCAATATTGACATGTCAACCATTCATAGGGTCATTGGACATTATTAGGCTTATTGCCAACATAACATGAAATCCTATCCATTATTATTACCTGTAAAAAATCCCTTTGTCTATATTATGGAATATAGTAAGCCTATTGTGCATATGTGTATACTTGTTTGATTGCATTATAACCTGACACTGTCTATATGGGACATGTGTACCACACCATGACAGAATTAGCAATCACACAAGCAGTGGTCTTGAGATGGCTTGCAGAGGCTATGGAAGGACTTTTGTGTATGCATATTTTACATGAGGACATCCTCCACTCATCTGCAGTAAGGATGTCATGTGGCCAGTTGAAAAAGGAGGATGGCAGATGCATGGGGCTACATGAAAGAGTTTCCAAGTGGTAGTGCAATAAAGAACAATTCTAAAGCACATACAATGGCCATAACTTACCATCAATCAAACACACACACACACACACACACACACACACACACACACACACACACACACACACACACACACACACACACACACACACACACACACACACACACACACACACACACACACACAAATGCATACACACACAGCAGTAGACTGGGCCTGATTTGAATATTACACCTGTGTAGGTATAGAAGATAAATGCCATGTAACATCACAGTAGCAACACCACATATGTTTGACTGTAACACTGTCAAATTGCACTTCATGGAGTGTGATACCCTCATTGTATGCTGAGGAGAACTTGTTGACATGTTGGGTCGAGTGTTGGACATGGATGTGGAGTCACAGTCCTGTGTAAAATTGTCTAAAAAGTGATAGGTATGTACAGACATCCAAGTCACTTGCTGTCAGATTCCAACCCCTATATGTGTAGGCAAAGTAGTTTGCAAACAGTATTTAAGGCTACTGCCACAACACAGGTTTGCCTTGAATACTGTCAGAGTGTATGTTATACAAGGTGACATTATCATTGTATGCTACAATGAGATGTTTGGAGTAGGGTTTGTCCTAGTCATTGTTCTAAAATTGTCACAATAGTGAGTGTTGGCTGAATACACATTTGACTGGAGTGAGAATAGAAGATCAGTCTGGCTTTTGTAGTGACTAACAACACTTTATAGCTGATGATGTTAGCAGTGTCTGGTGAGAAGAAGATTATAATAGCAGTGTCCCACATGCTGGTGTAAAATGGTCTTTTAAATGTCAGCCAGCTGAATAAATACACACCAGTTGACTGCAGTGATAATTAACATAACCCCTGCTTATCTAAGTATACCAGCTGGACTACTCATTATTTAATGCAAGCGCCACAACCAAAGTCTGACTTTCATAGTGTCTAACAACACTTTATAGCTGATTACATCAGCAGTGTCTGATGAGAAAAAGAAGATGATAATAGCAGTGTTTGACATGCTGGTGTAAAATGCTCTCTTGAACATCAACCACGTGAACACACATATCAACTGACCACAGTGAGACTAGAACCTATATCTACCTATTTACAGAGCACTGCACTTAATGCAAGTGCCATAGAACAAGTCTGGTTTTTGTTGTGACCGACAACACTTTACAGCTGATGACATCAGCAGTGTCTGGTGAGAAGAAGATAATGGCAGTGTCCCATATGCTAGTGTAAAATGGTCTCTTGAATGTCAACCAACCAAACACACTAGTTGACTACAGTGAGAACAGAACCATTAGCTAAGTAAATACACCAATTAGACAACTCAGTATATAACATAAGCACCACAGCATAAGTCTGTCTTTTACAGTGTCTGACAACACTTTATAGCTGATGACATCAGCAGTGTTTGGTGAGAAGAAGATGGAAATAGCAATGCCTGACATGCTGGTGTGAAATGCTCTCTTGAATGTCAACCAAGTGAACACACACACACACACACACACACACACACACACACACACACACACACACACACACACACATATACCCATCTACTGCAGTGAGAACAGAACCCCTGCCTGCCTATTTATAAAGCACAGTACTTAATGCAAACATCACAGAACAAGTCTGACTTGTACAGTGCTGCAGAACAGTTCATAGTGGATGACATCAGCAATGGATGTTTGAGAGAAGATGGTGGAAATCCTGAATGAAATGGAGGTGTAGACGTACAACTGTCAAATTATTGGTATTCCATGGGATTGTACTGATGACTGCAGGATAAACAATTATGCTCTTCAGATTAGACAGACACACACAGACCAGTTGACTGCAGTGAGATTTGAACCCCTACCTAAGTACACCGACTAGAGAACTCAGTACTTAATGCAACTGCCATGATGCAAATCTGACTTTTACAATACTGCATGACAATTTATTGTGGATGACATTAGCATTGGATGCTTGAGATTAGATGTTGGGATGCTTGTCTGAAATGGATGGATATTCATGTACAACTGTCAAGATATTAAAGATCTGCATGTTACCAGATCGATGTGTGTGCAAAGTATAGCATTTGCTGTTGTGTTTTGAATGTGCACATATAGCTTTAAAGACAGCTTTGCAAACTATGCCCAAACAGCTGTTCACATTACTACAAGATTTTGAAAACCTGAATGCGTAATGTCATTATAAACATGTACATGGCACATAAGAAAGCATTTTTTTATTTATTACTGTAATGTAGTTTACATATTTGGACATATTTGGAAACAAGTACCAAGAGACCAAGTTTCAAGTACATGGGTACAGGTAACACATGACTGCAATGTAAATATGTGTTCTTTCCCTAAAAAGTGTCTTCCCATTTTTTTTGTGTTTATTCATGTACTTTCATGGAATGAAGACTAAATGGGCAGTAAACATAAGTAATACATGCTAATGAACACTTTCCAAAGTGTATCTCCAAGCAGCTGGTTTACTCAGTCAATGGAAAAGTGTTTTACATGTGAAATGCACATTTATACTGTTTTCTCCATGTGCATGTAGTTAAGAGGTGAGCAAACGAGAGCCTCTGCCTCATTGTTAAAATTATGACAGCTCTATTGATTTGCTTACCACTGTGCAATCACATTAAGTTAAGAGGGGTATCATTCAGCAGTGTGGATACTACTGAGTTTGAATAACACAGCTGCTGGCTAGCAGATTTTGTGGTAGCAGGTGTAAAGGCATAGACCATTTTTTTTTTGGAGCTCATATGATACAGGGTTCGAATGCAGGTGTATCTAATAGTTAAAAATATATATTTATTATTTGTAATGCAATGAAATAATTCTTTATTCTACATTCACTGTGTATTACTTTAATGCAGCATGTTTAAGCAGCACTGGGCAGAGATAACTGCACCATTGAAGAGACATTTAGTGTTGCTCATCATTAGTGCACAGTGCCAAACTCTGTGCAAACACAGATGACAAAAAGTGAAGGGCTTCAATTATGATTTTTTAAATTTATATGCATGGTGTGTGATTCTATTTTTTGACCAGATTAAATTTGTTAAAATGGGGAAGATAGGAAAGTGGTGAAATGGAGGCAAACAGGGAGAAGAGCAAAGAGAAGGCAATATAGCAATATCTATGAGGGAGGTAGAACAATGGCTATCCACTTCTTCAGCAGTGTAAAATGAAAATATGTACAAATTATTAGCTGAATTTGGACTGTTACCGCAACAAAGAAGAGTGACAACAATGCAATCATGTTGTATTTTCAATTGGACCAAATCAAGTGTGCCAAGAAGACATGTGTGTGAAGTGGAGAGTTATATATGGGAATATATTTTTTGTGGGACAGTTGTCCATTTTATAACTTCAGTAAGAGAGGAATGTTGGGTAAGGGAAGTAGGTATGCCTTGGTCGCGTAAGTAGGACAGGTGAAGAAGCAGATGCAAACAAACTGAACAAACAAAACAAGACACAGAGACAGTGACAGGCATGACAGGTTGGGGGACATCATGATTGGAGTAAGGGAGTGGACAACAGATTGTCATGTCAAAAAAACAGGGGATCAGAAAGAATCTAGTCCTCATTTACAGAACTGTCATCACTGCCCCGTTACACAGCTAACTGTTGAAGTGCTTGATGGCTTCTCCTATGGACCACAAAAGAGAGCTTCCTCTACATCCAGTGTAGGCATGCATCAATCACCATTAGTGCTGTGCTTGACCCTATGCACCAAGCCTGGCAACTTCTGACAGATGATAAAATCACCACCTCCTCCAGTATTCCTGGAGACTACCACAGCACCAGCTGCCTGGGTAGTGTTACCTGGTGTGGAGGGCCCTGGCAGTGTAGGGGTAGTAGAGGTAGTACTGCCAGACTGAGCCAGTGAGTCCTCCTGCAAGAGCCTTTAGCTGTGTTTTTTTACAAGAAGTTCAGTGAAGATTCTGGAGTCCTCAACATTATCCCCGGGATTCATGAAGCTCGGTGCAAGGCCGGCATAAGGCCTGCACCGGCTGTGCAGCATATATATGGTGTAGTAGTGCCATATGCATATTAATGAAGGTGCGCTACCACCACATCCACGTGCATAGGAAATGTGCGCGAGTGCATGGGGCGTTTCTAAGTTGCGCCTGGAGATGTGTCAATGTCGGCTGTCGATGAGCAACCTAAACTGCTGAATATTATAGTCTGCCTGCAATAGTAATCGCACCTATCAGTGTCCGTGGATAATGAAACATATGCAAAGCATGCAAGACAGTTCCTGGCCACACAAAATTGAGAATCAAACAGAAATGCACGCAACACAATATGGAGTTTCCATCCTTGGAACAAATGATATTTAAAATCGTGTGTCCGTAATGTACTGCACTGTAAGTAGTTATACCCAGTGGAAGTGAAGCGCATCATGTCAGCGCGCCAATACACACTTCCAGCCCCATGGGCAGGGTCACCAGCAGTCCCACATTGGTAGTGACAGTACACAGCTGGGCAGTTGTGGCCATATAACAATCGTAAAGAAACCTGACAGTCCATATTGTATACCAAAATCACACAAACATATGAATATTAAAATGTGCTATACACATGAACAGGAACGTAACTGGCACATATACATAGGATGGTATATGTGGAACTGGGACATCCAAATGCAGAACCCGTGCATGCATAATGCAATACGCAACATCCCCTGTAGCACACAACCCGCACCCATATCCGAATGTCCACCAAATCCAGCTACCAGACTTGTGCAGCCGTACACCTACACATAGCGAGTATTACCCATATGTAGTAGGAAGTATCGTCCTAGGCAGTGTCAGGATTGCAAACTTGTATCCCACGTTTGTAAACATCCCATCACAATTTCGTAAATCCAAATGCCCGAGCGTTCATGTTTTGGCAAAATTTGTGTAATCCCGCTTGGGATAAGTAACCTGTTTAAACATCAGAGTTGTGTACACACCATGACGTCTAGTACTGTACACATCTGGACAAAAGTTGTATGTGTAGTCACGGTACTGTTCAGTTTCTAGACGGACATACAGAACATATTACGCAGGACAGAACACCTGTCCACCATGCAGGTCTCCCCACATGAATTATCGACAGAATATATTCTACTCAATCACATACCGACACCACAACTCTCAACCTATTACAGCAACAAAATCTGGACAAAGCCTAAAATGATGGGTGGACAAATAGGGACAGATGTAAATACTGCTCCCACAAACTTCAAAAGTTCACAGAATAATAGTATGTACATTAGCATGAAATGTTGTGAAGGTTGTGGGGTAGTCCCCGAGTATTACAGAGGTCCGTACATATTTACAGTAACTAACCTTCACATTTGTTTACTGTACTACTGCATACCTGTAGTTAATTCATGTCCAAAATAATAATCCTCGTATGAATGAATGCAGGAAATAGTCAAATGTGAATGGGAACACCACTCACCGTGAATTATGTATTGTAACCACCCCCACCCATATTATGTATTGCCAACATAATAAGCTGCTGACAATGCCCAAACACCTGTGTCTGTAAACAGAGGTAAAATGTATAAAATGGACAAGCTCTGTCCATGTGCTTTGTCTGACATTTGAACATGGTCAGGGCAGTTCCATTCACCAGGCGGACAAGAATAAATCCAGATCACCACATGAACACCCTGACAATCAAAGACTTGTATGTGCCAGGACTATAAGCCTTGGAGTTCTGAATATCCCTGGAGTGATTAAATATGCAGCTTGGGTCCAGAGCAGTAGGGAATGTGTAATATGTAGTATCGCGTTTTTCCCAGCAGGAGAATGGATGCCTGTGTTGTAAGTGAAGCGGTGAGGCATATGTTAATGTAGCTATGTACTATGGGTATGCATATAAATGAGTCAAAACACCAGTAGTATAGTGGTTACAGCATCCAGCCAACGTGAATGCAGTTCCGGTTCAACTACGACTACAGCACATATAATGTGAAAGTGTAATGAATGTGTCTGTGCTGTACAGACATTTAAATATGTCAAGGTGAACGTGTGTTTCACATATGTCTGTTAACCGGATTACAGATATTTTACTGGTACTGTCACAAGTAATAAAGCCCATGTAAGCACAAAGACTTAGTAGACATATGTAACCCACAATAAGGATATGCAAGTGTGCCTGCGCGTGTGTAATCCGCTCACAGCATAGCAAATGAATGCTGTTTCCTACATGTTAGTTCTATATATGGATATATACATTTGTGTATAGATATATATCCACAGACTTAAACTAAATAAATATATGAAATAAAGAATGTACAGACATATATATATATATATATATATATATATATATATATATATATATATATATATATATATATATATATATATATATATATATATATATATATATATATATATATATATGCAAACACATACAACATTAATTGATATATACATAACAAACATATAAACATATGTCCTTGTAGATATAACACATGTACATAAATAGGTTACATCATAGCTATTATGGATAGACATACAGACATGCAATAAAGGTAAATACACTGCTGCTATCCAAACCATTGCCCGGAAAGTACCAGTGTGCCAGATCTGCAAGTTCTACTCTTTAAACATGGATATAGGTGTCCTTTGCAGGACCACAAAAATTGTGAATCTATACAGGCACCGTCCTGTAATGATTGCTGCAAAGAAGTGTCATCCACAACTACAATATAGCTGTACATGCAACAGTAGCTTGTGCAAGTGTAATAACACATGGGATGATAGAATTTAAGACATATGTCCCAATACACAGAGAGTGGATAGTGCTTAGAAGTGTCTTCATACTTTATTATCGCTCACATTAAATATGTCTTATGACTACTGTGGAGGGGTGTCAGGTATGGGAAGCATGGGTATGCAATAATGGGCCTAGGTGCCTAGGTGTTGGTTGGCACAGATTTAGTAGGTCCGCCCCATGGGAGTGATTAATATTCCTATGTGGGGATAGCACACGCCTATTTCTTCCAAAAATGAAGAACCTATCTACTGGATATTGTGTAAACCATTGGGGGAAGACGTAGGGACTTATATCAGTGTCTTGTAAGCGATTATCATGGACATACATGCGTACGACTAAGATGGTAACCATACCTCTCAACCTATCAGAATAAGACATCTGGACAAAGGCATTTTAAAATAAGTACAAATAGGGAATATTATAAATATTCCTCTTATAAAGTTAGAATGTTGATAGCATAATGGATCATTCATTAGTGTGAATGTTTTGAGGGTTATTAATTATAAACTACTAATGACTGTCATTATTGTCTAACTTCACAGTCCCTAATGACTTGCCACAAAATTACCAGAAAGGCACAATATTATGAAAAAAGGAACAAAATTATAAGTCTAAGTTTGGGACATTTACCCAAAATGTGTACAGTTGAGAGGTATGAAGGTAACCCTGTCCTAAATAAATGTACAGAACTAGTGAGATTAGGTGGACAGGTGTGAAAACGACATGATGACAAATGACAAAACATGTATAAGTCAAAAGCATGTACCTCGATAAATGTGATGAATACTTATGCCCTGTGATAGTCAATGTGGAAGGTTAATAGAAACAAAATAAATGTGTCCCTCAGGGTGTTATGCAGTGTCCCTGATACAGTGTTCAGTCTCTGACACTCGCATGTGGGTTCTGCCACTGACGGAAAGCACAAATACCGGCGAACACATAAGGTAGATGATAGCAGAATATGTGTTGATTAGCACCTGTTGGATTTTGTGAGGAACACAACACTTTGGGCTGGTGTGTCCTACAAAAGGAATGTAATGGCATCTGGCCTGTGATTTCCTCATATATTGTGTGTAGTGGTGTAATAAAATTATATATCTTGTATCAGAAACAGATACATGTTATAGGAAACAGTATTATCGACTATACTACTACAAAAAAGATCTGAAGGTATGAAAAGCACTGAAGTAGTCAGTTTAGTATTGACCGCAGGTATGTGTTGACTTGTCAAATGTCACAGCTGTATATATAGTTCCTATAGGGCTGTCACCTCTACAAATGATGAAAGTGGGAGCTGCTCTGTAGAAATGTCAGACGTAGCAGGTCAAAACATACCTACAGCCATGCATACTCCACAAATAGACATATTAGCACACAGCAAAGCTTAGGCCAGGATTCACAAAGCCTTGGCCGGCGTGTATGAGTAGAGTAAGAGTAGAGCAAGGCAAGATGTCTGCCGAGCTATTCAGCAATATCCTGTAGGGGCGTGTAAGACAGCCCCTAAAACGTTGCACGGACAATGTTAGGATATGCAAATTACCCCATTTGTAGGTGAAAGCTATGCAAATGATGTAAAGTTTGCGATACATGAAACAGTAAGCTGTCCATGCAAGAGTAGAGTTATGTGCAGAAATGTACTCGGATGTTAACCAAGTAACGTTCTGCAAGTAGCTAAACGGAGCAATGTCAGCTGCAAATAAAGGATGAATTTAGGTGAAGAAGCATGCCAATGGCCAAGTATAAGGCCAGTGGCATGTTTTTCCATTGGAAATGAATAAAACTCTAGTTGTCGTTCCCCGATCTCCGGTGTTCAAGCGTAGAGCAGTGGTGTGAATACGTGCTGTGCTTACAAAACAAGAAAAATATGTAAAATATACATACAACTGGTAATGTTAGTTAAAAGTTAATTCGTCATGCAGGTGAATGGCAAGCTGAAGACAACATGGCTACAGAGTAGTGGTTGCTATGTGTGGAAGCGCACTTTCAGAGATGTAACCAAGCATTAGTAGGCAATCCTATGCAATTGAGGCTGAGGATAGTGAATCACAATTTGTCATGCCATATGGGCCAAGCCTCTACAGTGTAAGAGTAGGTTAAGGGGACTATCAGCATAGAAGATAGGTGACATCATGAGTGTGTATGTATAAAACACTGTAATCTTATTGGAGCAGTGTGTCACATGTTTGCTGTCAGTTACTCATCAGTGGAAGAGGTGTGTTATGATTTATCCTAGGTAAAGTCAGGAAACTGATGGTGTACGCCATGGATATCACTGCTGGTTCTTGCAAACCTGCTTACAGTGCGTTTGCACCTGTGCACACCTGTAAGCTCGAGTAAGCATGTGTGCACGCGTGTCTGCCCGTGTGCATGCGTTGAAGAATGAGTAAGCTAGTGTAAGATTGTTGAAGCCCGTGTAATGTCGTGTAAGCCAGTGTAAGTGTTTGTACGCATGTATAAGCCTGTGTGCGCGCGTGGAAGGGGATGTGCACTTTACTGTGCTCCTATGCGCGGTGCTGCTCACTGTGGAAACAGACAGTGAAAAGGAAGGTAAACAAATAGCAGTAAGTTAACCAAGGAGAACTACCACAGCTAGCAGGCGAAAACAATCAGAATGAGCATATTACACAGCCAGTACAGTAGGCCAGCACAGTACAGCACTTACAACTCTACAAACAGCATTCCACCATGTTTTTCTCAGACACACTGCAACACTGTCGTATACTAAGAGATGTGAAAACTGAAAAAGCTTAATTGGGACAACATAATGTTAGGGGCTGTCATTGCTATTATACATCAACATATGCAACATGTGGAGGGTTGTGCCAATGTGAATGCAGCTCAGCAACACACAGTGAGCAGACGGAGAAGAGTGTGCAGGCACAGGGTAACCTACCAGGGGCTACATGAGCTGGAGATAGTAGAGCACTATAGAGTGGACAGAGTCCTCCTGCAGAAGATTGTGAAGCTGTGCTGGCCATGTCTCTCACACAGAACCAACAGAGGGAAACCCATCCCAGTGGAAACCAAGGTATGTGTTGCCCTAAGGATACTAGCAACAGGTTCCTTTCAGAGATCAACTGGTGTTATGATGTGGATTTCACAAACATCAGCATCCAGGGTACTGCACCATTCCATGAATGCCATGTCAGCACATGTCAGTGATCATGTATATATCCCCAATTACCATGAGGTATTGGGCAGCAATATGTGTGTTTTCCACACAATAGTGGAATACCCTGAGTACTGGGTGCAATACACTGCACGCACATATGCATCGAAGCACCAGCCAGTGAGTGTGGTAGGGCCTACATCAACCACAAGGGCTTCCCCTCCATGAAGTGGCTGTTTGTGAGTGATGGCCAGCCCATAATACTGAATGTGTGTGCTGGCTGCCCTGGAAGTTGCAATGCTTCCTATATGTGGCATCTGACGCAGCTGTACAAAACATTTGGCAATGGGGACAACCCTCATGGTCACCTAGTGGGGAAATGCACACACACATGAACAGGGATGCCATAATGAGGCACATGCACAAACAGAAAATGTAATCTAGTATGTGTTTGTGTTGCTCAAGTCACAGTTCTGGTGCCTGGACACATCTGGTGGAGCATTAAAGCACCTGTCAACTACATGTACCAGAATTGTCTGTGGCCTAGGTCATCTGTGTCACACACACACACACACACACACACACACACACACACACACACACACACACACACACACACACACACACACACACACACATGACAGTTTATATAGATAGTGTGAGTGACTGTTCATGTATGTGTTGTACTGCAGAACAGTTCAAACACAGCAAAGTCTGTCAATAATGGACATTCATCATAGTTGTACAACCACCTTGGTGGATATGCATGCAGACCTCTCATTGCTCATGTGATACAGTGATGTACTTCAAAATACCATTGTAAATGCAAATATCAAATGACAAATGACATAGCACTTGTCTATATGTACACATTGTTACCCATTATACATATTGGGGTCTAATACCTATGTGTTACTGTTGGTATAGTACATGTAGTAAATGTGGATAACTAACTCTTTTTAGCCTTATAGGTTTACAGCATGGGTTGGATAACACATATCTGTCTGTATGATACCCTTTTGTAGAATAACTGTGTCATGTGCAGAATGCATTGTAGGCCACAGTATGAATTTCCAGATGTGGACATTAATATCCCTACTGTCTTTGCTTGTAACTAACATGGCTATATGTCAAACAGTAATGGTCCCAGCAATGTGTGGCAGTCAATACCAGTGCTTACTGGTATAGTATAGTACATGAAGGATCCACATGTTACTGTGTGTCCTGCATGTGTGGGTCAGTTGTGAAGATATAATATAACAATTGGTTAATCAGACTGTTGAGGTCCTGTCTACTACCATAATGCAAAACAATAACAGATAGTAACAGTATCACCCACAGCACTGTGTAAAACCATATCAATCACACATGTGTAGACAAGTACAACAGTTATGTGTATTCTAATGCATACTGGCTACCAATAGAAACTATGAAGTGTTAACAGTGTGGAATACAGGGCATGTCACCATTCCAATGTATCCACTATAGATGTACATGCAGACAGTGCACCTTCACCATGTTCATAAATAAATACATGAAAATCTGTACTACACACTTCACACACATACTGCACACTCTGAAACACATGCTGCCAATACTACACACATCAGTCAAATGGCACATGGATGGATAATAAATCTTCAGAATTAACAGTGCTGTACACTATACTACATTGATAATCATAGCTGTAATGCATCATGCCTGCTTACATACAGCTAGAAGGAAATCACACTTTGTGTTAACAACATTGTAACATTATTACAGTGGTATGAAGCCACCCTGTGCATCAGCACCATGTTAGTCTGTTCCTGCATCAATGTTACACATTACAAGAGGTGGCACAGGTGTCATCATATGCACAGGGTATGTTGTTTCCTTTTCCTTTCAACATGTATGTGTT
>NC_056726.1:875321211-875360258 GCF_019279795.1 Protopterus annectens
AGCGTGAGCTGTCTGTGCTGGAACATCTGGCAGGAGTGAGGCGTAGGCCACATGGATGTAGGCCAGCTACACCACCTAGTGCTGGTCAACATGAGCGTGCCACCTCACATGCCCATTCCCATAGTGCTGGTAGCAGTAGCAGTGCAGCTGGTGCTGCGCTGTCCACACCAGGACACAGCAGGCCACGTGGATGTGGCCCTGGACATTTCCAGTGAGGACACGGTTCCAGTGGACATGTGTCATCGGACAGTAGCCAATCTGTACCTCAGCCTGGTAGTGCCCATGCAACCCCTAGCAGGCACAGGTCACGTGGCCGTGGACGGACACAGTGAGCTGTACAACCTGGTCTGTACAATCTGGAGCTGTCAATAATACACCGTGTAGGCCTCACAAAAGGCAGAACTGTGTGCACATATACACGCACACAGCAAAGACATCTGTAGGGCACCACAACACCCACATGCATACTGAACAGACATGTCCAATCATATCACTGGCCCTTACCCACACACAAGATGTCATCCATTGGTGCAGCCTATGCCCCTGGCAAACATTATCACCCTGTGCATATGATGAAGCTCAGTTACATCCCTGTCATCCACACCATTGGTGCAGGTACATGCTCAAATGGTCTGATGCACAGGGTGAACAGAATAGTGAGAAGTGTATATTACATTAGTTGTGTAAGAATAGTGAGAGAAGTGTATATTACATTAGTTGTGTGTGAATAGTGAGAGACGTGTATATTACATTCGTTGTGTACTGTTGACATGCACCAGACATACCATGTAGTACAGATTTAGCATGCGTTGTTATATGTTCACAGTATGTGTCTCAGTAACAACAGTAACAGCATGTTGGTAATGATGCCCTGGTTCCCTACTTATGGTCTACTTGCATGTGCCTACAGGTAGCACTCTTTGCAGTCTCCCATGTATAACTGTGGAGTACTCTCAGGCACATAAGGCAATATCAGCATGCCATACGTAGCCTCAGCCTGACTGTTGGAAAGTCTAACATAACACAGATGTCCACACATATACTGATCCAGAAGCATGTGGGCAGTTTAATAGGCTACAGTGGCTAGAGATGTGACAGCCATACCAGGTCACATCACAGGTATGTTGACATGGTGCAAGGGTTGTACACAGAAGTCTGGCCAATGATAATGTTAGAGGCCACTTGATAGCATGAGGCCTCACTGTGTAGCAGTAATACCCTGTCACATTACAGGAACATGCTCACACTCACGGGGTCAACAACACTATAACACACACCCCATAGTGTTGAGGTGAGGACCCTTGCCTATGTGGTCATCACTGTCACATTACTGTGAACCCACACAACGTGACACAGAGAAAGAACATGTACAGGTAGCCAGTGCGGCTGAGACCAATGGCATCAATAGGGTAGTGAACTGCATCACCATGAGAGGTTAGGGATCATGTGTGTTCTGTATGGTAGCATACACCCTCACTCCATGCACCAGACAGCCATACATACCTACATACACACACACACTGTGAAGACCACAAATGTCATACACATATGGTTAGCTGATGTGTGTGATACACACACCACACCTGCCTATGTCATGCTTTCCACAGTGCAGTATGTACAGATCTCTACAACAGTGTACAGGGGTGTGTAACAATTGGGATGTATTCCCCACCATATGTGGCATATATGGTCACACAAGCAAACACACATGGCAGTACTGTGAATGATACACCTGCTATATAATGATACATCTGACAGACATGCAGCAGTATTGGCCGCATTATGTGTACCAACGCTACCTTCGGCAATTGTGCTGCTATATGCACACGGGAGGATGTAAGTGTTACAGGTGTCAAGTGACGTACTGTCAGTAACACCTGACCGCTGTGTAGGTTTTATGTCTCCACCATCAAGTAATGGTACCATAGTGTACTGTTTGCACATATAATGGTAGGAAGGTGTGTGACACACCTGTGAGCCGTCCCCGGCAAACATCCATCTACACAGGTGGATCACCACTTAATATGTACACACATCCATCCATACCTGCTGTACATCCTACCGTACTGTCAGTATGTCACCATATACAGGTGTCAATGATGGGGCTGCATTGCAACTGCATGTTGTAGTTAGGCACAGAAGAGTTACTTACATCAGCTACTGCACATGCATGGTAGCTGCATGCACACTACAGATTGTACATGTGTGTTGGTCCTACATGCCTGTCATGTAGCCATGTTTGTATGCATTGCAATTGGTGGACATGTGTGTTGACATACATAACACATGGACTGTTGTATGATATGATGGGTGTCATGGGTAACTAGTACAGAGGGAATGTGTCCTCGATCAACATTGCTGCCTCATGTACGGTTAGCATTCAATAGCCATGGACCCACCTTCCATTTCCGTGCGTATGATTGCTGTAGCCACTTGTCTGCATGGAGGACAGCAAAAGCTATGCTATGTACATATGTGTTGTGCGTGTGGTCCATGCACATATCCACTGCAATTACATGTATGACATAGCCAAACATGTGTGTTCATTGGTGTACAGCGACAGTCATCTGTCACAGCTGTGTAAGACCCAGGGCCCCTGGTATGTGTAGAGCCGACCTGGTTATGTACAGTGGTATCATTGAAATGCATAACACATGATGGAACCCTGTCGGTACATGTGTAGTCTGCACAGTTGCTGTAGACCTATGTACAGTCCACTGGTCATGAGTCACACGGTGCTGTGTTAATGTATGGCTGTGTATTGCTGGTCCAATGACATGGTGATGTCGGAGGGCTACATTGTAGATTGTGGTATGTACCTCTGTGATATGCACCTGAGACATCTGTGATAGCTCCTGAGTGTGTACTGGTCAATACATGTAAGTGGCCTTCATGTATGTGGGGACAGTAATACCATACTGTGCCCTTCCGTGTTTAGAATCCGTGTGCATGCAAGACGGCCCTTTGCAACTGCTAAGTGTGTGAGCATGCCCAGTACGCCATTGTGTAGATGGACACACAGTACATTCCAAACAGACATGTGATACTAAGCGTGTGGGCATGGCCATTGACATCCTGTATAGCGATGGTGGTCATCCAGGTAACAGATGTCCATTTTCAATGTCATGATGGATGCCTACATTGAACACACTGGTTGCTGTTTTGAAGGGTGTACTGTCTGTGGCGCATCCCGTATCTATGTAGTGTTGTTGTAGTGCTCTGTAGATATTTGGTTGCCCCAATCACACCACTGCCGTGTGTTTGTCTACGTCTACCTTGGGACAGAAATATGCTTTCAGACTGCTCACTCTCTATACATTCCCTATCGGCGTCCTTGCCTTTGCGGATGATGTCACCCACCTAGAAGTATGTCTCTGGGAGTGCTGTGCTCAGTAATCCCAGTAGTGCATTCTGTAAATGCGTAATGCTGTAGTGTGATAAGGTAGTTAGGTGTATGTTCGACTCCCAGCCCTGTCAAGTGTGTATGTGTGTGTGTGTTTCCAGCTGCCTGGGGACACAGTAATGCTTTTAGATGCCTCACACCACATACATTCCCTATCGGTGTCTTTGCAGATGATGTCACCCACTTAGAAGTATGCCTCTGGGAGTGCTGTGTTCAGCAATCTTGGTAGCGCATTCTGTAAATGTGTAATGCTGTAGTGTGATAAGGTAGTTAGGTGTATGTTCAACTCCCAGCCCAGCCAAGTGTGTGTGTGTGTGTGTGTGTGTGTGTGTGTGTGTTTCCAGCTGCCTGGGGACACAGTAATGCTTTTAGATGCCTCACACCACATACATTCCCTATCGGCGTCTTTGCCTTTGCGGATGATGTCACCCACCTAGAAGTATGCCTCTGGGAGTGCTGTGTTCAGTAATCTCAGTAGGGTGTTCCGTTTATGCGTAATGCTGTAGTGTGATAAGGTAGTTAGGTGCATGTTTGACTCCCAGCCCTGCGAAGTGTGTGTGTGTGTGTGTATGTGTGTGTGTGTGTGTGTGTGTGTGTGTGTGTGTGTGTGTGTTTCCAGCTGCCTGGGGACACAGTAATGCTTTTAGATGCCTCACACCTCATACATTCCCTATCAGTGTCTTTGCCTTTGTGGATGATTTCACCCACCTAGAAGTATGCCTCTGGGAGTGCTGTGTTCAGTAATCTCAGTAGCGCGTTCTGTTTATGCGTAATGCTGTAGTATGATAAGGTAGTTAGGTGCATGTTCGACTCCCAGCCCTGCCAAGTGTGCGTGTGTGTGTGTGTTGCCAGCTGCCTGGGGACACAGTAATGCTTTTAGATGCCTCACACCACATACATTCCCTATCGGCGTCTTTGCCTTTGCGGATGCTGTCTCCCACCTACAAGTATGCCTCTGGGAGTGCTGTGTTCAGTAATCTCAGTAGCACGTTCTGTAAATGTGTAATGCTGTAGTGTGATAAGGTAGTTAGGTCTGTGTTCTAATCCCAATCCTGCCACGTGTGTGTGTGTGTGTGTGTGTGTGTGTGTGTGTGTGTGTGTGTGTGTGTGTGTGTGTGTGTGTTTCCAGCTGCCTGGCGACACAGTAATGCTTTTAGATGCCTCACACCACATACATTCCCTATCGGCGTCTTTGCCTTTGCGGATGATGTCACCCACCTAGAAGTATGCCTCTGGGAGTGCTGTGTTCAGTAATCTTGGTAGCGCATTCTGTTTATGCGTAATGCTGTAGTGTGATAAGGTAGTTAGGTGCATGTTTGACTCCCAGCCCTGCCAAGTGTGTGTGTGTATGTGTGTGTGTGTGTGTGTTTCCAGCTGCCTGGGGACACAGCAATGCTTTTAGATGCCTCACACCTCATACATTCCCTATCAGTGTCTTTGCCTTTGTGGATGATGTCACCCACCTAGAAGTATGCCTCTGGGTGTGCTGTGTTCAGTAATCTCGGTAGTGCGTTCTGTTTATGTGTAATGCTGTAGTGTGATAAAGTAGTTAGGTGCATGTTTGACTCCCAGCCCTGCCAAGTGTGTGTGTGTGTGTGTGTTTCCAGCTGCCTGGGGACACAGTAATGCTTTTAGATGCCTCACACCTCATACATTCCCTATCATTGTCTTTGCCTTTGTGGATGATGTCACCCACCTAGAAGTAGGCCTCTGGGAGTGCTGTGTTCAATAATCTCGGTAGCGCATTCTGTTTATGCGTAATGCTGTAGTGTGATAAGGTAGTTAGGTGTATGTTCGACTCCCAGCCCTGTCAAGTGTGTGTGTGTGTGTGTGTGTGTGTGTGTGTGTTTCCAGCTGCCTGGGGAAACAGTAATGCTTTTAGATGCCTCACACCACATACATTCCCTATCAGTGTCTTTGCGGATGATGTCACCCACTTAGAAGTATGCCTCTGGGAGTGCTGTGTTCAGCAATCTCGGTAGCGCATTCTGTAAATGCGTAATGCTGTAGTGTGATAAGGTAGTTAGGTGTATGTTCAACTCCCAGCCCTGCCAAGTGTGTGTGTGTGTGTGTGTTTCCAGCTGCCTGGCGACACAGTAATGCTTTTAGATGCCTCACACCACATACATTCCCTATCGGCGTCTTTGCCTTTGCGGATGATGTCACCCACCTAGAAGTATGCCTCTGGGAGTGCTGTGTTCAGTAATCTTGGTAGCGCGTTCTGTTTATGTGTAATGCTGTAGTGTGATAAGGTAGTTAGGTGCATGTTTGACTCCCAGCCCTGCCAAGTGTGTGTGTGTGTGTGTGTGTGTGTGTGTGTGTGTGTTTCCAGCTGCCTGGGGACACAGTAATGCTTTTAGATGCCTCACACCTCATACATTCCCTATCAGTGTCTTTGCCTTTGTGGATGATGTCACCCACCTAGAAGTATGCCTCTGGGAGTGCTGTGTTCAGTAATCTCGGTAGCGCGTTCTGTTTATGCATAATGCTGTAGTATGATAAGGTAGTTAGGTGCATGTTCGACTCCCAGCCCTGCCAAGTGTGCGTGTGTGTGTGTGTGTGTGTGTGTGTGTGTGTTGCCAGCTGCCTGGGGACACAGTAATGCTTTTAGATGCCTCATACCACATACATTCCCTATCGGTGTCTTTGCCTTTGTGGATGCTGTCACCCACCTACAAGTACGCCTCTGGGAGTGCTATGTTCAGTAATCTCAGTAGCGCATTCTATAAATGCGTAATGCTGTAGTGTGATAAGGTAGTTAGGTCTGTGTTCTAATCCCAATCCTGCCACGTGTGTGTGTGTGTGTGTGTGTGTGTGTGTGTGTGTGTGTGTGTGTGTGTGTGTGTGTGTTTCCCGGTGCATGACAACAGTACATTGCTTTTACACTATTCAATCTCCATAGAATCCATACGGTGTCTTTGCCTTTGATGCTGATGTCAGCAAGCTAGACATATGCCTGTGTGACTGCTGTGATCTAGTAATCATGGTAGCATGTTCTGTACATGCATAATGCTGTAGTGTGATAAGGTAGTTAGGTCCGTGTTCTAATCTCAACCCTGCCAAGTGTGTGTGTGTGTGTGTGTGTGTGTGTGTGTGTGTGTGTATGTATATATATATATATATATATATATATATATATATATATATATGTGTATGTGGATATTAGCACTATTGAATGTGCTGCATTATCTGTACGTGATCACCTTGGATGTATCTAAATCTGCTATGGCTCTGTGATAGTGCACATACTGTGTGCTGTAGTGATCCTGGGTTATAGTTGTGTAGTGACCAGTTATTTTGTTGCTGGGTATTATAAGGGACATTGAAAACAATGATAGTACAGCACCTTTAAATGGTTGTGTGCACATCTCAGCAACAGTCAGCAGTGGTTATTACTTTGGAGGATGAGTATGGCTCATATAACTATGTATTAAATGACAATACTATGCAAATCAGGTTAACATTACTGACTCCCGTTTATCCACAGGTTGTGATACAGATCCCAAGAATGTATGTGTATACATTGCCAGGTGCAGGACTGGAATATCGTTGAATGCATGGAGGGGTGTCCATGGCCAGAAATGGCGATCTGTACAGCCTGGCAGGTACAGTCTGTGACTGTCCCACAACCTCCTGTATATGGCTGACACATGCTGAAACTGTGTACATGCAGACACACACATACAACAAACAGCTAGGGATAACACATACACACACACATTGCATCAACATTGGGCCATGCAAAAACTGTTGTCTCTCTCACACACACACAATTACATACATGTTGATTGGATGGCTCAATGACAGGCTCTGGAAAGGAAACAACATACCCTGTGCATATGATGACACCTGTGCCACCTCTTGTAATGTGTAACATTGATTTAGGAACAGACTAACATGGTGCTGATGCATAGGGTGGCTTCATAGTCCTGTAATAATGTTAAAATGATGTTAACACAAAGTGTGATTTCCTTCTAGTTGTATGTAAGCAGGCATGATGCATTACAGCTA
The DNA here is from genome assembly GCF_019279795.1 of Protopterus annectens. Lineage (NCBI taxonomy): Eukaryota > Metazoa > Chordata > Ceratodontiformes > Protopteridae > Protopterus > Protopterus annectens. Next base: position 875,328,626 of record NC_056726.1, read on the forward strand.
TGATCATCAATGTAGTATAGTGTACAGCACTGTTAATTCTGAAGATTTATTATCCATCCATGTGCCATTTGACTGTCATGTGTAGTATTGGCAGCATGCGTTTCAGAGTGTGCAGTACGTGTGTGATGTGTGTAGTACAGATTTTCATGTATTTATTTGTGAACATGGTGAAGGTGCACTGTCTGCATGTACATGTATAGTGGACACATTGGAATGGTGACATGCCCTGTATTACACACTGTTAACACTTCATAGTTTCTATTGGTAGCCAGTATGCATTAGAATACACATAATTGTTGTACTTGTCTACACATGTGTGATTGATATGGTTTTACACGGTGCTGTGGGTGATACTGTTACTATCTGTGATTGTTTTGCATTATGGTAGTAGACAGGACCTCAACAGTCTGAATAACCAATTGTTATATGATATCTTCACAACTGACCCACACATGTAGGACACACAGTAGTATGTGGATCCTTCATGTACTATACTATACCAGTAAGCACTGGTATTGACCGCCACACATTGCTGCGACCATTACTGTTTGACATATAGTCATGTTAGTTACAAGCAAAGACAATAGGGATATTCCTGTCCACATCTGGAAATTCATACTGTGGCCTACAATGCATTCTGCACATGACACAGTTATTCTACAAAAGGGTATCATACAGACAGATACGTGTTATCCAACCCATGCTGTAAACCTATAAGGCTAAAAAGAGTTAGTTATCCACATTTACTACACATACTATACCAACAGTAACACATAGGTATTAGACCCCAATATGTATAATGGGTAACAATGTGTACATATAGACAAGTGCTATGTCATTTGTCATTTGATATTTGCATTTACAATGGTATTTTGAAGTACATCACTGTATCACATGAGCAATGAGAGGTCTGCATGCATATCCACCAAGGTGGTTGTACAACTATGATGAATGTCCATTATTGACAGACTTTGCTGTGTTTGAACTGTTCTGCAGTACAACACATACATGAACAGTCACTCACACTATCTATATAAACTGTCATGTGTGTGTGTGTGTGTGACACAGATGACCTAGGCCACAGACAATTCTGGTACATGTAGTTGACAGGTGCTTTAATGCTCCACCAGATGTGTCTAGGCACTAGAACTGTGGCTTGAGCAACACAAACACATGCTAGATTACATTTTCTGTTTGTGCGTGTGCCTCATTATGGCATTCCTGTTCATGTGTGTGTGCATTTCTGATGTGTGTCATCAGCCACAGTTGAACTACACATCCAGCATCCCCCACTAGGTGACCATGAGCGTTGTCCCCATTGCCAAATGTTTTGTACAGCTGCATCAGATGCCACATATAGGAAGCATTGCAGCTTCCAGGGCAGCCAGCACACACATTCAGTATTATGGGCTGGCCGTCACACACAAACTGCCACTTCATAGAGGGGAAGCCCTTGTGGTTGATGTAGGCCCTACCACACTCACTGGCTGGTGCTTTGATGCATATGTGCGTGCAGTGTATTGCACCCAGTACTTAGGGTATTCCACTATTGTGTGGAAAAGACACATATTGCTGCCCAATACCTCACGGGAATTGGGGATATATACATGATCACTGACATGTGCTGACATGGCATTCATGGAATGGTGCAGTACCCTGGATGCTGATGTTTGTGAAATCCACATCATATCACCAGTTGATCTCTGGAAGGTACCTGTTGCTAGTATCCTTAGGGCAACACATACCTTGGTTTCCACTGGGATGGGTTTCCCCTCTGTTGGTTCTGTGTGTGAGACATGGCCTGCACAGCTCCACAATCTTCTGCAGGATGTCTCTGTCCACTCTATAGCGCTCTACTATCTCCAGCTCATGTAGCCCCTGGTAGGTTACCCTGTGCCTGCACACTCTTCTCCGTCTGCTCACTGTGTGTTGCTGAGCAGCATTCACATTGGCACAACCCTCCGCATGTTGCATATGTTGACGTATAATAGCAATGGCAGCCCCTAACATTATGTTGTCTCAGTTAAGCTTTTTCAGTTTTCACTTCTCTTAGTATACTACAGTGTTGCAGTGTGTCTGAGAAAAACATGGTGGAATGCTGTTTGTAGAGTTGTAAGTGCTGTGCTGTGCTGGCCTACTGTACTGGCTGTGTAATATGTTCATTCTGATTGTTTTCACCTGCTAGCTGTGGTAGTTCTCCTTGGTTAACTTACTGCTATTTGTTTACCTTCCTTTTCACTGTCTGTTTCCACAGTGAGCAGCGCCGCGCAGAGGGGCACAGTAAAGTGCACATCTGCTTCCATGCATGCACACAGGCTTATACATGTGTACAAACACTTACACTGGCTTACACGACATTACATGGGCTTCAACAATCTTACACTAGCTTACTCGTTCTTCAACGTGCGCACACGGCAGACACATATGCACACATGCTTACTCGGGCTTACAGGCGCGCACAGGCACTAACACACTGTAAGCAGGTTTGCAAGAACCTGCAGGGATATCCATGGCATACACCATCAGTTTCCTGACTTTACCTAGGATAAATCATAACACGCCTCTTCCACTGATGAGTAACTGACAGCAAACATGTGACACACTGCTCCAATAAGATTACAGTATTTTATACATACACACTCATGATGTCACCTATCTTCTATGCTGATAGTCCCCTTAACCTACTCTTACACTGTAGAGGCTTGGCCCATATGGCGTGACAAATTGTGATTCACTATCCTCAGCCTCAATTGCAGAGGATTGCCTACTAATGCTTGGTTACATCTCTGAAAGTGCGTTTCCACACATAGCAACCACTACTCAGTAGCCATGTTGTCTTCAGCTTGCCATTCACCTGCATGACGAACTAACTTTTAACTAACATTACCAGTTGTATGTATATTTTACATATTTTTCTTGTTTTGTAAGCGCAGCGCGTATTCACGCCGTTGCGCTATGCTTAAACACCGGAGATCGGGGGAGGACAACTAGAGTTTTATTAATTTCCAATGGAAAAACATGCCACTGGCCTTATATTTGGCCATTGGCATGCTTCTTCACCTAAATTCATCCTTTATTTGCAGCTGACATTGCTCCGTTTAGCTACTTGCAGAACATTACTTGGTTAACATCCGAGTACATTTCTGCACATAACTCTACTCTTGCACGGACAGCTTACCGTTTCATGTATTGCAAACTTTACATCATTTGCATAGCTTTCACCTACAAATGGGGTAATTTGCATATCCTAACATTATCCGTGCAATGTTCGTTTTAGGGGCTGTCTTACACGCCCCTACAGGATATTGCCGAATAGCTCGGCAGACATCTTGCCTTGCTTTACTCTTACTCTACTCGTACACGCCAGCCATGGCTTTGTGAATCCTGGCCTAAGCTTTGCTGTGTGCTAATATGTCTATTTGTGGAGTATGCATGGCTGTAGGTATGTTTTGACCTGCTACATCTGACATTTCTACAGAGCAGCTCCCACTTTCATCATTTGTAGAGGTGACAGCCCTATAGGAACTATATATACAGCTGTGACATTTGACAAGTCAACACATACCTGCGGTCAATACTAAACTGACTACTTCAGCACTTTTCATACCTTCAGATCTTTCTTGTAGTAGTATAGTCGATAATACTGTTTCCTATAACATGTATCTGTTTCTGATACAAGATATATCATTTTATTACACCACTACACACAATATATATGGAAATCACAGGCCAGATGCCATTAGATTCCTTTTGTAGGACACACCCACCCAGAGTGTTGTGTTCCTCACAAAATCCAACAGGTGCTAATCAACACATATTCTGCTATCATCTACCTTATGTGTTCGCCAGTATTTGCGCTTTCCGTCAGTGGCAGAACTCACATGCGAGTGTGGGAGACTGAACACTGTATTGGGGACACTGCATAACACTCTGAGGGACACATTTATTTTGTTTCTATTAACCTTCCACATTGACTATCACAGGGCATAAGTATTCATCACATTTATCGAGGTACATGCTTTTGACTTATACACGTTTTGTCATTTGTTATCATGTCTTTCTTCACACATGTCCACCTAATCTCACTAGTTCTGTACATTTATTTAGGACAGGGTTACCTTCATACCTCTCAACTGTACACATTTTGGGTAAATGTCCCGAACTTAGACTTATGATTTTGTTCCTTTTTTCATAATATTGTGCCTTTCTGGTAATTTAGTGGCAAGTCATTAGGGACTGTGAAGTTAGACAATAATGACAGTCATTAGTAGTTTATAATTAATAACCCTCAAAACATTCATACTAATGAATGATCCATTATTCTATCAACGTTCTAACTTTGTAAGAGGAATATTTATAATATTCCCTATTTGTACTTATTTTAAAATGCCTTTGTCCAGATGTCTTATTCTGATAGGTTGAGAGGTATGGTTACCATCTTAGTCATACGCATGTACGTCCATGATAATCGCTTACAAGACACTGATATAACTCCCTACGTCTTCCCCCAATGGTTTACACAATATCCAGTAGATAGGCTCTTCATTTTTGGAAGATATAGGCGTGTGCTATACCTACATAGGAATATTAATCGCTCCCATGGGGCGGACCTACTAAATCTGTGCCAACCAACACCTAGGCACCTAGGCCCATTATTGCATACCCATGCTTCCCATACCTGACACCCCTCCACAGTAGTCATAAGACATATTTAATGTGAGTGATAATAAAGTATGAAGACACTTCTAAGCACTATCCACTCTCCATGTATCGGGACATATGTCTTACATTCTGTCAACCCATGTGTTATTACACTTGCACAAGCTACTGTTGCATGTACAGCTATATTGTAGTTGCGGATTACACTTCTTTGCAGCAATCATTACAGGACGGTGCCTGTATAGATTCACAATTTTTGTGTTCCTACAAAGGACACCTATATCCATGTTTAAAGAGTAGAACTTGCAGATCTGGCACACTGGTACTTTCCGGGCAATGGTTTGAATAGCAGCAGTGTATTTACCTTTATTGCATGTATGTATGTCTATCCATAGTAGCTATGATGTAACCTATTTATGTACATGTGTTATATCTACAAGGACATATGTTTATATATGCGTTATGTATATATTAATTAATGTTGTATGTGTTTGTGTATATATATATATATATATATATATATATATATATATATATATATATATATGTATATGTCTGTACATTCTTTATTTCATATATTTATTTAGTTTAAGTCTGTGGATATATATCTATACACAAATGTATATATCCATATATAGAACTAACATGTAGGAAACAGCATTCATTTGCTATGCTGTGAGCGGATTACACACGCGCAGGCGCACTTGCATATCCTTATTGTGGGTTACATATGTTTACTAAGCTTTTGTGTTACGTGGGCTTTATTACTTGTGACAGTACCAGTAAAATATCTGTAATCCGGTTAACGGACATATGTGAAACACACATTCACCTTGACATATTTAAATGTCTGTACAGCACAGACGCATTCATTACACTTTCACATTATATGTGCTGTAGTCGTAGTTGAACCGGAACTGCATTCACGTTGGCCGGATGCTGTAACCACTATACTACTGGTGTTTTGACTCGTTTATATGCATACCCATAGTACATAGCTACATTAACATATGCCTCACTGCTTCACTTACAACACAGGCATCCATTCTCCTGCTGAGAAAAACATGATACTACACATTACACATTCCCTATTCCCTACTGCTCTGGACCCAAGCTGCATATTTAATCACTCCAGGGATATTCAGAACTCCAAGGCTTATAGTCCTGGCACATACAAGTCTTTGATTGTCAGGGTGTTCATGTGGTGATCTGGGTTTAGGCTTGTCCGCCTGGTGAACGGAACTGCCCTGACCATGTTCAAATGTCAGACAAAGCACATGGACAGAGCTTGTCCATTTTATACATTTAAAAAACGGACCAGCACAATGATAATGCAGCTAAAATAAATTTATTGTAGAAATCAATGCCATTTCTGATAAATAAATGGCTTGCAAACCGGTTTCGGCTGTAAAAAGCCTTCTTCAGTGCTAAAACACAAATATTCAAAAGTTAAACAGTTCCAACATCCTGGTATTATATAGGGAGACCCTTAAAGGCATATTACAGAAAAATGATAGATATTTGATTATAAACACGTCATGAAAAATGACTAATAAATCTTGTCAATAGAAACATAATACCCAAATGACCAAAAATAACATGTGTACATCAAAGATTATAAATAAAATTCTGCAATATGCATAAGTAAATAGGCTGGCATATTATTGCATTTCATTTAGTCCAGGTTTGAACAAAGCCCCTAACCTGGTTATCCACATAGTTTCCATATTATTAAGTTTATTATGCCATCCTGCTTTGAAATTCCTATGCATTTGTATCTTATCTATAATGATAAATTTAAAAAGAGCAGTTGGATGATTAATGGTGTGTTTATAAAGGGCATTGGACAAACGGTGATTTCTAATGGCACTAAGGTGTTCACTAATTCTCAATTTGAATGGTCTGGACGTCTGACCAACATAAAAGGAGGAGCAGGTACATGTAGCTAAATAAATGACCCAGTCCAAACTACAGTTCCCAAAAATGTTAATCTTGTATACCTGAGATGTGTTTTTGCTTGAAAATTCCTTTGTTTTAAGAATGTATTCACAGGCACTACAATGCCCACAAGGGAAACACCCCACCAAAGGGTCACCAAATAAGGTGGTTTGAACTGTTGTCGCTGGTGTATATCTCTTGTAGTGTGTTAAGTGAGAATGTATAGTGCGACCCCTATGCTATGAGAAGGCACATTTATCTGGTAAGATGTCATTCAAAAGTTCATGAGACTTGAGTATGTCCCAATGTCTGTTAATGATTCCCCTAAATCTGGATGTGTTGTTCCCAAAAGTGGTTACAAACCTAATCGGCTGTACAAAATTTGTTGTTTCTTCATGCTTCAAATGTTGGTATTGTAATAAGCTTGGGCGTGCCATCTGCCTAGTCTGGTCAATAGTTTGAGAAATATGATTCCTGGAATATCCACGGTTGATAAGCCTATTTGACAGGTCTTGTTCAGAAACTTGATGTTGTTCTATTTTATTTATAATTTTATTTATAATCTTTGATGTACATGTTATTTTTGGTCATTTGGGTATTATGTTTCTATTGACAAGATTTATTAGTCATTTTTCATGAAGTGTATATAATCAAATATCTATCATTTTTTCTGTAATATGTCTTTAAGGGTCTCCCTATATAATACCAGGATGTTGGAGCTGTTTAACTTTTGAATATTTGTGTTTTAGCACTGAAGAAGGCTTTTTACAGCCGAAACCGGTTTGCAAGCCATTTATTTATCAGAAATGGCATTGATTTCTACAATAAATTTATTTTAGCTGCATTACCATTGTGCTGGTCCATTTTTGGATTCACCTTCAGTTTTGGTTTGGACCGTGCACTTAGTCCCTCGTGCGTGTGTTTTGTTTTTGTTCCTTCTGTTTGCTGTTTCACGCTGGGGACGCCTGGTATGCAGGTAACATCTTTTCTGCAGCTCCAATATCATCAAGATTATTTTGCGTTCATTTGGAGTTTTTTCATTACATCGCAGATGTCATTCTGGTGTAGTCTTTACTACATTTAAGAATTTAGAGCATTTTGGGCCAGCTCTTAGTTTTGACTTATTTTTTATTCACATCAGTCATTGGGCCTACCTCGTGGACCATATTTTTTCTGAAGGGATTTGGAACACGCAGCGGATTATCTTTATGCTTATGTCAACAATTTGAGTTTCGTTTTCTGGTTGGACTTTGCGAGGGTTCACTAGAACATGTTTTCATCATTCTGGGCACTTACTTAGGGTCAACATATACGTATATACTAGCCAAAGTATCTAGTCCAAAGTTGAACAGCAAAACCACCGAGGCAAAGGACAGCGTGCAAAAAATAAAGTAAAAAACAGTCTCCCAGATCATGCACGTAGTCCAACTGACTATAAAACGTGATAAAAAACACTTGCTGTACCAAATAAGACAGGATATGTAGCTCCAAAGCAAACGACCCGTTGTAGAGTAAAAAGATTTATTCAGCTGACAAAGTAAGCGCTTTCGCCGACTGGCTTCTTCAGACTTAATAAAATACATAGAATCAAACTCTTTAAAACAACCATCATAGTATCTGATTGGTTACATAATCAACAGAATTGCGCCTAAAAATTTAAAGTGAAATACACAGAACTGAACATGTAAACTCATAGCGACACTTCATGGATATAAACGCCGCATCAAGTTCTGACTAATACAATCTAAAACAATGCATCATTACATTACCTGACATATAACTAAATAGACATCTTAAAAATACAATGGTCACTTTTAGAAACGTTAATCTAAATATCATTAAAACATGATGTTCACATAGAAATCAAGTGCACGATCTGAGCCAGTCAAAATGCAATCATGTTCAAAGTAAAAAGCTGTAGTGACAATCTCAAGAATGAAATTATAGAGATCGTACACAATTCTTATGCTCTGATGTATAACTTGCATAAAGAGCATAACCACATAGGTGTAAAAGCAAAACACACTCATATAATGGTGTCATATATAATCAAACAGCGTTCCTCTGAACGCACTGAGATGTAAGTAAAATTCATCTTTCACGTAACAGTTGAGTCAGCTGTTAAAATAGCAATCGCTATTAAAACCATTACTTACTCGAATGACCCAGAAGTATCCAATGCTATGATAGTCATTGGACCGTCTAAATGTAATCAGAACCAGTTGACGGTAGCAGTGTATAACTTCACTATCCGATACACATCCTCGTCTGTTTGGCGTGTCAAAGATACGTCTATACGTATATTAAAGCCATAGTAAATAATGTATATCAATATCAATTCCATATGCATTTAAAACATATACTCTTAATTCAAGAATACATAATACTACTATTTATATACACTAACCGTCATGCGGTGTAACAAAACCCAAAAACACAGTTCTTATAACCTATAGTGGCAATCAGCAGCTAGATAAGTATCAGTTGTACATAGGACGTATCCATAACATCTTAAAACAGGGTAAGTTCACATTACAGTCAAAGGCGGTATGCGAGCGAAACAAAATCATTATAACCGCCAGTGACCTCACCACAAGTCTTGAGTAACAAAGGTACATCATATATAGGGGCGGCATCAAACAACAATCATCAGACTAGTGAATGTAAATCAAAAAAAGGGGGATATTCCCTTGAGCAATTACCATTGTAAGCATGTACAAAACAAAACTTACAGTTCTAATTTGGAAATAGGGTGATTCGAATGAATAGTAGCATGCGATGGTGGAGCAGAGGCCGCTGACTCTATCTGTTCCACCCCCCACCTTTGACATGACATCACAGACTATCTAATCACACTATCCCTCAAAAAGTCTCATCAAAACAATGGAAAGGGTGGATTAAGAGTGGTGGGCTCCTAGAAAGTTCCCCCATACGCAAGTGAAAAATATACACTGAAAACTATATGGAGCTCCAAAAAATGAGGGCAATTACACCACAAGTGTGTGGGGACTCGACTGAGTGCTCAAATATCTAGCTCTGTCCATACAGAATGAAATTCTATATTTATCACATGGCTAATAAGTCCTAGACGTAAGCCCCTGGTGCATATTGATTCATATATTATCTAGACATAGTCATTTCGCTCTACACCTCCTCCTGTTCTTAAGGAAGTGTTTGATTTGCACCTTATCGTTTAGGCCTGGTGGTGTGTCTGACCTAAACCTAATAATCCACCTGGACTCACATTCAAGGGTCCTATTTATGATATCTCCTCCTAATACCTAAAGTTAATGCCTGTATGACACAAAAACAGAACTGATGGCTACTCCTACTTGCTTAATATGTCTAGATAGTGCGTTAGTATCTGAACCTATTCTAATCTGATACATATGCTCTCTGATACGTTCTTTTAACATCCTATTGGTCTTCCCTACATAGTAGCTAGAACAGGCCTTACATACAGCAAGATAGACTATGTTTCTAGATTCACAATTGGTGTTAGTATAGAACAAGTACTGCCGTTTTGTGATGGGATGTACAAACTCAGTGGAATCACTGATATACCTACACTGGTTGCATTTCCACAAATTTTTGTATTAATGTGTAATGTATTCCTCTGATCAAAACCTAAGTTCACCCTAGGCTTACATAGCAGTCTTTTCAAGTTTGGGTGATTCTTGTAAACTACCCTGGGTTTTGGACCTACTAAATTCTGTATCTGCTGGTCTGACGTTAGAATGCTCCAATGTTTGTCTAAAATATTGACAAACTCCTTGCTATTCCTACTATAGAAAGTAATAGGTTTCACTACGTTATCATCCAACCTATCTATTTGAATATATTCCCTTTGATCCATAAAATAGGGTCTGGCTCTTTCCATTCTCATATCACCAGCCTCTTTCATAATACTGCTTATATCCTTAGACCCATAACCTCTCTCTATAAATTTGTTCATTAAATCTATACATTCTAATTGGTGTCGTTCGTCACTGGGGTTCAGACGTGATGCTCTCATGAACTGGCCTTTTAAAATATTATTGAACACATATGCTGGATGCATACTTTGTCTGTGAAGCAGGTTATTCCTATGACAAGCTTTTCTATGTATTGTTGTATTAAGGAGCCCATTTTCCATTCTAAAAATCTCAACATCTAAATAAGAGATGTTAGACCTGGATGTATTTGCAGTAAACTTAATAAAGTCAGTGGAAGAATTTAACATAAGTATAAACCTATCCAAAGTTTCTTCATCTCCCATCCAAAGAAAGAAAAGATCATCGACAAAACGTCGATATATTCTCACATATCTCTGGTACAATTCATTATTGCACATGAACTTGTCTTCCCATGCTGACATAACAAGGTTGGTAGCTATTGGCACAGGAAGTGCCCATAGCTACGCTTATCCCTTTGATGATACAGAGTATCATTAAACACAAAAATGTTATTTGTGAGGACCAATTCCAGAAACAAAGTCAATAATTCCACTTTACTATTGGAGAAATGTGTATTCGTTTTTAAATAATCACAAATATAGGATAGACCTAGATCATTAGGTATTACTGTAAATAAGCTGACTACATCAAGCGTTACCAAGATAAATTGTTCATCATTTTTCAGGTCCTTGGTACATGCATATAAATCCAACAAGAACTGTTTGCTGTCTTTAAGTATCAGTACAATACTTTGAGACCTGTATAAGCAAGAAAATAGTACCTCGTGGGCTTAGGATTTTAAAAATGCCCACGTCTGGTAACCAGTTTCCAGAACTATTATACCGATGGCAGCAACTCAATTTAGAATTGAGTTACAGTTATATGCGGTTACTTATAGACTTTCATACACCTGAAGAAAATAGACTGAGAGAAATTGTTAAAGAGTTGTATGATGATTTTTTAGTTAAATACAATGAGAATGTCTATGTACTGAGACTAGAGAAAGTTTTGGATGATGTATCTATTTTAGAGAAACGTCAACTGGATCAAAAAAGACATAAGATCACTAGAGACTTAAGAGATTTCTCTAGCAATCATGTATTTATGTGGCCAAGGGAGAACTTTGGTGTCCTGACACATACTACACCGCATGGAGCCCCTTATCAGTCTCGAAGTAGGCCCAATGATAGGGGTAATTCTTCGGTCTATAATTATAATATGCAACAAGGTAACAACAGGCCAGTGAATAAGGCAGCTAGTAGGGTTATGAACCCCAATGGCCCTAACCTGAATGAGGTAACATCTCCTCGTACTGAAATTGAACCCTCAGAATTACAGCATTATAAAGATCCTAATGTGATCTTGGATGGTCACAAACGGACCGTTATGGTAGACGTTCACCCCAACCCAAGTAATGATCCTAGCATTACTATGGGAGATGGGGATAGTGTTAGGGATGATGCAGATAGAGAGGGGATTTCACCAGGGAATAAGATTACTAATACATATTCACAAGTCGTTAGACCTAAAGATAATGCAAATAAGCATGCTAGTAAAACCACCAATGGAAGTATAGTGAATGTACCTTTTCCTATAGCCCAAGATAATTTTTTGGGGAGAAAGAGGTCTGCAAGCAGGGGCAGACAAAAGAGGAAGTGGTCAACGGAGGAACAACAAGGACCCACCATAAAGAAGATGTGGGAACGAGTAACACACTAGTAGTTAACCTGTCCAGTAGGATTCTAACGATCCATGAAGAACAAGTTTTGAATAAAGGCTTAGGTTTTATACCCTCTAAGAATACTGATTTTGTAGACCTGGTCTTAGATACTAAGCTCTTCACTAGGAAGATACAACTAGCCCTGGATTTTGGTTATAAGTCCAATGAGAGAAATACCAACAGGTTCAGACAAACTAGTACCTATACCCCACAATTGAGTTCTACCTTAGAGGTTTTTGGTAATGTTGTTGAGAATGACTTATACATACAGACACGAAATGACAAAATGAACAAATTTAGATATAAGTATAATTTGAATTACCAACAAAGAAGAGCTTTGAAGGAACTTAAGGATGATAGGGACCTGACAATTAGACCAGCAGATAAAGGTGGTCCGATAGTGCTCTTAGATACGGCTTATTATAATACTAAGATGGAATCCATGTTAGAGGACACCAATTTCTATTTGAAGATAGATACTTTGACTCTGATAGATAAGGTTTTCAGTATTTTTTATACATTAGACGATCTTTTGATGTCTTTGGACATCACTAAAGAACTATACGACTATTTTAAGGTTGTTAACCCTGTGGTACCATGTATCCAGGGGTTACCTAAGGTCCATAAGTCATTAATAGATCCACCCATGAGACCAATTGTGGCCGGACAAGGATGGGCTACTGAACCATTATCAATATATCTAGACAGCATTCTTAGACCATTAGTAGACAAGAACGTACTGATACTTAAAGACAGCAAACAGTTCTTGTTGGATTTATATGCATGTACCAAGGACCTGAAAAATGATGAACAATTTATCTTGGTAACGCTTGATGTAGTCAGCTTATTTACAGTAATACCTAATGATCTAGGTCTATCCTATATTTGTGATTATTTAAAAACGAATACACATTTCTCCAATAGTAAAGTGGAATTATTGACTTTGTTTCTGGAATTGGTCCTCACAAATAACATTTTTGTGTTTAATGATACTCTGTATCATCAAAGGGATGGCGTAGCTATGGGCACTTCCTGTGCCAATAGCTACGCCAACCTTGTTATGTCAGCATGGGAAGACAAGTTCATGTGCAATAATGAATTGTACCAGAGATATGTGAGAATATATCGACGTTTTGTCGATGATCTTTTCTTTCTTTGGATGGGAGATGAAGAAACTTTGGATAGGTTTATACTTATGTTAAATTCTTCCACTGACTTTATTAAGTTTACTGCAAATACATCCAGGTCTAACATCTCTTATTTAGATGTTGAGATTTTTAGAATGGAAAATGGGCTCCTTAATACAACAATACATAGAAAAGCTTGTCATAGGAATAACCTGCTTCACAGACAAAGTATGCATCCAGCATATGTGTTCAATAATATTTTAAAAGGCCAGTTCATGAGAGCATCACGTCTGAACCCCAGTGACGAATGACACCAATTAGAATGTATAGATTTAATGAACAAATTTATAGAGAGAGGTTATGGGTCTAAGGATATAAGCAGTATTATGAAAGAGGCTGGTGATATGAGAATGGAAAGAGCCAGACCCTATTTTATGGATCAAAGGGAATATATTCAAATAGATAGGTTGGATGATAACGTAGTGAAACCTATTACTTTCTATAGTAGGAATAGCAAGGAGTTTGTCAATATTTTAGACAAACATTGGAGCATTCTAACGTCAGACCAGCAGATACAGAATTTAGTAGGTCCAAAACCCAGGGTAGTTTACAAGAATCACCCAAACTTGAAAAGACTGCTATGTAAGCCTAGGGTGAACTTAGGTTTTGATCAGAGGAATACATTACACATTAATACAAAAATTTGTGGGAAATGCAATCAGTGTAGGTATATCAGTGATTCCACTGAGTTTGTACATCCCATCACAAAACGGCAGTACTTGTTCTATACTAACACCAATTGTGAATCTAGAAACATAGTCTATCTTGCTGTATGTAAGGCATGTTCTAGCTACTATGTAGGGAAGACCAATAGGATGTTAAAAGAACGCATCAGAGAGCATATGTATCAGATTAGAATAGGTTCAGATACTAACGCACTATCTAGACATATTAAGCAAGTAGGGAGTAGCCATCAGTTCTGTTTTTGTGTCATACAGGCATTAACTTTAGGTATTAGGGGAGGAGATATCATAAATAGGACCCTTGAATGTGAGTCCAGGTGGATTATTAGGTTTAGGTCAGACACACCACCAGGCCTAAACGATAAGGTGCAAATCAAACACTTCCTTAAGAACAGGAGGAGGTGTAGAGCGAAATGACTATGTCTAGATAATATATGAATCAATATGCACCAGGGGCTTACGTCTAGGACTTATTAGCCATGTGATAAATATAGAATTTCATTCTGTATGGACAGAGCTAGATATTTGAGCACTCAGTCGAGTCCCCACACACTTGTGGTGTAATTGCCCTCATTTTTTGGAGCTCCATATAGTTTTCAGTGTATATTTTTCACTTGCGTATGGGGGAACTTTCTAGGAGCCCACCACTCTTAATCCACCCTTTCCATTGTTTTGATGAGACTTTTTGAGGGATAGTGTGATTAGATAGTCTGTGATGTCATGTCAAAGGTGGGGGGTGGAACAGATAGAGTCAGCGGCCTCTGCTCCACCATCGTGCGTTACTATTCATTCGAATCACCCTATTTCCAAATTAGAACTGTAAGTTTTGTTTTGTACATGCTTACAATGGTAATTGCTCAAGGGAATATCCCCCTTTTTTTGATTTACATTCACTAGTCTGATGATTGTTGTTTGATGCCGCCCCTATATATGATGTACCTTTGCTACTCAAGACTTGTGGTGAGGTCACTGGCGGTTATAATGATTTTGTTTTGCTCGCATACCGCCTTTGACTGCAATGTGAACTTACCCTGTTTTAAGATGTTATGGATACGTCCTATGTACAACTGATACTTATCTAGCTGCTGACTGCCACTATAGGTTATAAGAACTGTGTTTTTGGGTTTTGTTACACCGTATGACGGTTAGTGTATATAAATAGTATTATTATGTATTCTTGAATTAAGAGTATATGTTTTAAATGCATATGGAATTGATATTGATATACATTATTTACTATGGCTTTAATATACGTATAGACGTATCTTTGACACGTCAAACAGACGCAGGATGTGTATCGGATAGTGAAGTTATACACTGCTACCGTCAACTGGTTCTGATTACATTTAGGACGTGTCCGAATGACTATCATAGCATTGGATACTTCTGGGTCATTCGAGTAAGTAATGGTTTTAATAGCGATTGCTATTTTAACAGCTGACTCAACTGTTACGTGAAAGATGAATTTTTACTTACATCTCAGTGCGTTCAGAGGAACGCTGTTTGATTATATATGACACCATTATATGAGTGTGTTTTGCCTTTACACCTATGTGGTTATGCTCTTTATGCAAGTTATACATCAGAGCATAAGAATTGTGTACGATCTCTATAATTTCATTCTTGAGATTGTCACTACAGCTTTTTACTTTGAACATGATTGCATTTTGACTGGCTCAGATCGTGCACTTGATTTCTATGTGAACATCATGTTTTAATGATATTTAGATTAACATTTCTAAAAGTGACCATTGTATTTTTAAGATGTCTATTTAGTTATATGTCAGGTATTGTAATGATGCATTGTTTTAGATTGTATTAGTCAGAACTTGATGCGGCGTTTATATCCATGAAGTGTCGCTATGAGTTTACATGTTCAGTTCTGTGTATTTCACTTTAAATTTTTAGGCGCAATTCTGTTGATTATGTAACCAATCAGATACTATGATGGTTGTTTTAAAGAGTTTGATTCTATGTAATTTTATTAAGTCTGAAGAAGCCAGTCGGCGAAAGCGCTTACTTTGTCAGCTGAATAAATCTTTTTACTCTACAACGGGTCGTTTGCTTTGGAGCTACATATCCTGTCTTATTTGGTACAGCAAGTGTTTTTTATCACGTTTTATAGTCAGTTGGACTACGTGCATGATCTGGGAGACTGTTATATACGTATATACATT
The DNA here is from genome assembly GCF_019279795.1 of Protopterus annectens. Lineage (NCBI taxonomy): Eukaryota > Metazoa > Chordata > Ceratodontiformes > Protopteridae > Protopterus > Protopterus annectens. The sequence goes on from NC_056726.1 coordinate 875,344,925, forward strand.
TAACAGGTACTGTGGACCATTTTGGTGTTTATGTCAACATTGTGATTTTCGTCTTACTGTTTGGATTTCGCGAGGGTCTTCTACACTTTTTCTGATCAAACAAGTACTGTGGATTACCTTTGGTTTCATAGCAATGTTTTGAACTTTATTTTATTATCATCCTGGGCGCTAACCAAGGGTCAACATTTATCCATCTAACAGATACTGTGGACACTCAATTATATTTATGGACATATTTATTGCACTTTTTGCCCCGGACTTGAGGTTCGATTTTTGAACTTTGCATTACATTTAGCTTAGGACTCAGTTATGATTTAGATCATATGTTGGCTAATTTTGGGCGATCATAAGGGACATTGATTCCATTTGCTAAATTAGTCAAGGGCCTAATTTGGTGTTGACAAATGACGCTGCATTTTTTGTGTTGATAATATTTTGAAATGGTTGTCAGTGTAGTTTGGAGAAAGTTTTTCTCACTATTCCTTCTCTTTTCAATTCAGGCTACTAATTTTAGGGTTAGCATTGTGTTAGGGCACTTCAGTTTCAAGACAATTTATAATTTATAAATTTTTTGGGTTGGATTTCTGTTTGATAAGGATTTGCCATTGTTATTATGTACATGCAAGGCGCTATTATTTAGTGTCATTTTCAGCATCATTTATACTTTAAAAATAGCTCTGTTTTGTGATTTATATTTAGTCGATCACCCTGATTTTTGGTTGGGGCTGTGATTTGTTGGTATAGCAGTTTTCCAACACTTATACTTATTATGAAAGGCATTTTACCCTTCTTGCAGGTTTATCTAGATATATATGGGATTTCAAGGTCACACTTTTAATATGGTACTCAACTATTGAGTTTTGTTTAATACTCATTCATGTTCTGCTTTCTCAGCCAACTTAATAGCTATCACTAGAATTGTTTGAACCATTTTTGACCTAAGTACATTTTTTTTGTATTATATACTGGCATTTTTGTATATTTTTTATATATAGTTTTTTGTACTGCAGTTGCCCCATTTGTGGAATACATACATTTATATATATATATATATATATATATATATATATATATATATATATATATATATATTCTATATAAGTAGGCAACTTTGTGCCCCCATTTCTATATATATTGACTCTAGTAATATTTGGCATTTTCTGGTCTAAGTATCTTGACAATTATATTTTCAATATTATATGGGATAAAAGTCCAGTTATACTTTATACACACTTGAGTTTATACAAGCTGTTGAGTCGGAGTTCACTCCTATAACAGATGGCAGCAGAGACGAATGGTTGGCTACCATAATTATATATGGAATTACTTCTGGTTATATATGATATGAATGACAAATGTTGATTTAGACAAATGTACACCTCTGATATTCAACTGTTTGACCTTTATAACTAGATGAATACTCATTGGTTTATATTGAGATGAATTACCTACTACTTCAGTATTTGAGCATATTAGAGTTTCTCTATATAGTGGGGCATTTTCAGTTGCCTTCTTCTTTTTTATATATATCAAAGGCAATTTTCCACAATCATTAGGGTCAACGCAGTACACAATCACACACATATATATATATATATATATATATATATATATATATATATATTGTTTACACTGCCAGACCATTTGCTTGTTTTGGGTCAAGAATTGTGTTGTGACATATTGCTTAACAGCTTTATCATGGATCTAAGTGGAATCTTGCAAGGACTATCGGCTGATAAAGATTACCTGGAAGCCTTTGGCTTCAACACTAGGGAGTCAACTAGTCTTAATATTCCAAACAGAAATGTGGGTTAGTTTTTCAAAAACTGACGAGAAACATGAAATCCCTAAGGTCCACTATTTGGCACTTGAAATTATTCAAGGCCTACAAACTAAAAGACATTACACCTAGGGGGCTAAGGATTTGCCTTCAACCCCTAGTAGCTAACATTGATGCCCAGTTATCACAGGATTGGGTTCAGCCCAACACCAGGCTTCAATGCTTTTTGTAAATACTTTGATTGGTTATTATGAAAGAACCATTGAATCACAAATAGTTGAAATTCAAAAGGTGTGTCTTGAGGCCCAGTTATTTGAAACTGAAGTATTTTTTAAGGAGTTTATTTCCGATTTAGCCAAAGATCTGGCCAATTTGGAACAACAATTGATTAAGAGAAAAACACAAATTTAACAGAGACTTGTCGGATTACGACAAAGGCAAACCATTTGTTACATCTAAGAATGTCAGGTTCACAGACAGAGTTAACAAAAGCAATCATGGTAGAAAGAGGCCCAGATCCATATTAAGAAGGACAGAATCTACCCTTAGCGGTACGTCAGAAGACGAAACTTCCTCTGCTACAGATTATGATGTACCTTCACACCAGGTGTCCCCTGCTGCTAAGAGAAAACAGTATGACCCTTTAGACGTAAGACACGTAGGGGGGCAGAAAGCATAGAAACAGAAACAGGAACATCCAGTTTACAGGTTCTATTACAATAGATTGTGAAATAGTGAATAATGTACACAATATTTCATCCTTTGAATTATCACCTGAACATAACCAAGTATTAAATAAAGGTCTTAATTTTGTCCCCATTTCACCTGTTTCTGAATACAGTTTGTCAAAAGATGTTAATGACTTTTGTAGATTGCTTAATCTTAAAATATTTTTTTCAGACCATGACTCCACATCTACTGGTTTCAGATTTGGCAAATCAGAATTTACACCACCCATGAATAAACATGTTTCTATCTTTAAGGAATGTGTCATCAAAGATTTACACTTCTCTAGTAGATATCAGCCTATTACAAATAACCTCACTCAAGCAGAGAGATCTGCACTAACAGAGCTTCAACTAAATCATGAGATTGTCATTACTCCGGCTGAAAAGGGGGGGTAGCATTGTGGTTATGGATTACAGCAAATATAAGGCTGAGGCTTACAGACAGGTGTCTGATGCTCATTTTTTTTTTCAAATAATTCTTTTATTTTTCAAAGTATGGTACAATGCAAGCTGTATGAGGAAATACATTACAGTTATACACATTAGAATGCAACGTTGGATTATTACAGAAAACAGTGAGTAGCCACATAGTATAGCAATGATACATATGAGAATGATAGGTACAGCACAATGAGAGCATTGTAATCCATTTACCCAAAACCAAAAAGCAAATATATACAATATTTACAACCAAGAGTGCTACGTTCCTCCATAGTGGTAATGCAGAGGTATAGTAGAAAATTGGGTTGGCTGTGGTTCTCCGGTAACTTAACAGGAATAAGGATAGCTTTTATACACAAGATGTGAATGGGGAGTCATTCAGTATGAATCACATCTATAAGTTTCTTCCATAATTTGCCAAAATAAGCTCTCTTTTTGGGGCCCTTTATAATGAATTTATGAGCTGAGATGTGTTTGAAAGCCATCTCACTGAAACCCTTCCAACTAAGTTTGGTGCGATCTAACCAGTTTTTAGTGATATAAAGCTTAATAAGTGAACAGAGAATAATTAAAATGTGAAGTTGTATTTTAGGTATTACGGAGGTATGAATATGGAGAATGGCTGTTTCCCATGACAAGGTTGAGGTGTAGTAACCCATTTTTTGTAAACGAACTTTTAGAGAACACCAGAGTTTGTAGGAGTGGTTGCAATACCACATAATGTGTAGTAGATCCGCTCTCGGATGGGAGCAGCATGTACACGAGGGGGATGAGTTGGGGTTAAATTTATTGAGTATTACAGGAGTGAAGTAGGAATTGTTGTTTAGCATCAGTTGGGTGTATAAGAGTTTTTAAAAGGAGAGTTCTAAAGTAGATTTTATAGCTGAGAGTTTTTGGTCCTCTGAGATAGGAGACCCAACTGTGTTCCAATAGTTGGAAAAGAGACAGTTTGAGTTGTATAGCACCTTATTCAATAGTTTGTAAGAGGATGAGATTGTTTTTTTAGTGCTTGATATTGCAGATATGATTTCAATTACTTTGTTGATTTCCTGAGGATTAGGAAGAGGATTAAAATGTTGTGCATGTAGAACTTCTCTTAGTTGTCGAAGAATCACTGTGTATTTGTTATTGGTTCCAAGGATTAATCGTAGCTCAGGGATAGATTTTGAACTATGTTTGAGGATGTCCCAAACATTGAGGTCTTTAATGCGAGGGAATTTAGTAAGGTCCAACGTCATATTGTTGATTTTGATGTTTGGATTTTGATGGAGTGGTTGGAGCAGGGGTAGGGTATTTTCCATGTTGATGTCTTTAATGAGTTTTGGAAAAGCCTAATTTTATGTTTCAGAGAGTGTGCTAAATTACAATTGTTTATAGAGAGAGTGGAAAGGAATGGAATAGCCTGAGGATTAATTTTGTTAGAGATAATATGATGATGCCATATTTTCAACCATGCTGGAGAGTGAGTTTGATTTTTGCTGCTAAAGTTTGATATAGCCCAGACTCTGTTTGAGCAGATGATCTTGTAGTACAGTTGAAAGTTTGGAAGGCCTAACCCCCCTTTCTCCTTAGGAAAAGTTAATTTAGAGTAAGAGATCCTGACTGACTTCGGGAACCAGATGAACCTAGCTACATCTTTTTCAATTTTGGAAAAGAAGTTATTGAATACTTCTATATCCGAAGCGTTGAATTGATATAAGAGTCTGGGTAAGACATTCATTTTCACTATTGCTACTTTGGACAAGAAAGCTAAATTCATAAGTTTCCATCTTTGTAGATCTTGCTGGATGATGGACCATGTTTTTAGTAGATTGTTTTGGAGCATGGAGGCCTGATTATGTTCAAAATGGATACCAAGATATTTAAGATTATATGTTATTTGTAAAGAGGACTCGGGGAAATAAAAAGATTTGTGGGAGTTAGGATTGATTGGGAAAATATGTGATTTTTTATTGTTAATTACGTATTCAGATGCGGAGGAAAAGTACTTAATGGCGTCAAAGATTTTGGGTAGGTCTGAGTTGGGAAATTGGAAGTATAAATTTAAGTCATCTGCAAAAGCTGATAGTGCAACATGTGTGTTTAGAATTTTAGGGATGTTGTGGTGTGTATTCTGCTTAATAAATAAGAAGAAAGGCTCGATAAAAATGTTAAAGAGAAAGGGTGAGAGTGGGCAGCCTTGTCTAGTTCCATTAGTAATCAATATTGGCTTGGATCTCTGTTTGTTTATATAGAGGTATGTGTGGGACTTTGTATAAAGTGTTCTGATTATATCCGAGAAGAATTTAGGTATATTGAAATGGGACAAGGTATCAAACAAAAAGTCCCAGTTGACTCTGTCGAAAGCTTTAGAGGCATCTAAGGTTAGGGCGTAAATTGGATTTTTGTCTTTTTTGGTCAATTGAATAAGGGAATCCAAGGTTAGGGTATTATCCCATGTGTGTCTATTACTCATAAAGCCAGCTTGGTCAGGGGATAATAAAGACGGGAGAATCTTTTGTAATCTGTTAGCTAAGATAGCAGCAAGAATCTTAATGTCAACATTTATTAACGAAATTGGTCTGTAGTTGTGTGGGTCTGCTCTGTCTTGTTTGTTTTTTAATAGTAAGATGGTTTTGAGTTGTTCCAATGTAAGTCAGTAATACCCTCCTTAATGATACAATTAAAGACCTTCCATAGGATAGAGGATATTTTGGGCAAAAGGCTTTGTAGAAGTTAGTAGTGAAGCCATCAGGGCCCGGAGATTTGCCTCTTTTGAGATTGTTAATAATGTCATGTATTTCTTGGATGGTAATTGGCGCGGAGAGGACTGAGACTTGAGTTGGTTCAAGAGAGGGGAAGTTAATGGAGTTTAAAAAGGACTCCCTCTGGGGTTTTAAAGAATCTTGTTTATTGCTACTATATATATCTGAAAATAATTCAAAAAATAAGTGTATTATTTCAGAGTCTGAATTATAAATTTTCCCTTGATACTGAAGAGTGGATATTCTGGGAGCACCGTTATTATTTTTTAATATTCTTGCCAGAGTTCTTGAGGGGGTTTGGGCCCATTCAGAATATGTTGCAATACCTTTTTGTTCCTGTAGGGAAAAGTTCTGTGAGTGCAGTTCTAGTAATTCTTTGCGCGTGGAGTTGATCAATACTTCAGTTTTTGGGTCTGGAGATAATCTCTGACTTTTTTCTAAAGATGATAGTTTAAGGGATAGAGTATTTTCTCTTTTAGTGTTGAGTTTTTTAAGATCGGTAGCTCTGCTTATCAGAAAACCTCCCATTTGACTTTGCAGGCCGCCCATTGAATGTCTGGGGGGATTAGGGATTTTGTAAGATTAGTGTCGAGAGCCAACAGCATATTATTAATTTTGTTTAAAATATCTTTGTTATTTAGTAGGTTATTGTTAAGGGTCCAGTTAGCGAATGTAAAAACAGGCGTGTTGAATCTGATTTTAAGGGAGATTTTTGCATGGTCGGAGAGAGATCTGGGTTCGATATTAAAAGTATTTTTAAATTTAGAAAGGAGGTCCGAAATCAGAATGAAGTCTAGTCGTGACCAAGATTTATGACAGTTGGAATAGAAGGTATATAGATTTTCTTTGGTCGATATGTTACTAAAAGTGATAGTGTCTACAAGATTAAAATCTGAGATAAGTTCCTCTAAGGCTATAGAAGCTTGGAAGTTGTAGGAGGAGGATTTGCTGGTGCGATCTAGGCTAGGATCAATTACCACATTCCAGTCCCCTCCTACTATAAATAAGTAATTTGGAAATGCGTTTAGTATGTTATAGATTTCTAGGATAAAGGTTTGTTGTTGAGAACAAGGACCATAGATGTTCATGAACAAAACTGGTTTGGAGGAATCTGGGAGTGTAGAGGTGAAATAGCACCATCTGCCGTTAGTATCAGATTTATATTCATTGATAGGTTCCTGGAATTGTTTCTTAATTATAATGGCCACCCCCTTCGAGTTTGAGCTGTCACCAGCACTTATTATTGACCTGATCCATTTTCTATTTTTTGTGTGTTCCCATTCTTTTTCAGATAAGTGTGTTTCCTGGAGAAAGCTAATATTAGCCTGGGATTTAAACAGCAGGTGAAGAAACAGTTTTCTTTTAGCGGTATTTTGTAAGCCTTTAATGTTCCAAGAGTCAATGGCCCAACTCATGCGGATTAAAAACTACCGAAGTGTGAGGAGACATAATATATTTGGAGATTTAAAATAATATTTGGGTAACATAATGTGTGTTTACTAGAACCTGCTTTGTGTTTGTAATAGGCTGATAGGGATATGGAGAACCGTATCATAGCTGTATCAGTAAGCAGTTTGGATGAAGAGGAGGAAGTAGCACAATACTCCTTCTGACATGCCCCGGTGCCTACCCACCTGAACCCCATAGGCGAAGAAGTATAACAAATAACAAAAAAAAACCCTAACAATTCTATACATATATACAAAAACATTCTCAACCAAAGGGTAATCAAACTAGGTCCCTAATACAATGCACATACAGCTACCGTATGTTAATGCTACACCTACTAGTTTGTCATGAAAGTATGACCTTATGTACATAGAACATGCGCTTGTATGTCAAGCTCTTGAGCTTAATATATATGAGAGATGTAGATCTATACATCCTATACATAACAGACTTATTACCAGTATAAGCACTTCTCATTGAGTATCACACACAACAGGAAGGCTGAAGAAAAGGTATAAACCTAAGGCATTGTTAAGTTCGCCATAAACAAGAGGCTGAGACTAGTGAGATTGTCATTATGGCATACGTTGTAGATAGTTGAAAAGCTAAACCAGATATGTAGTTGTGGTGTTGTTTGATGTTGTTTGGGCGGGAAGGTATTACCAATGATCAGACTCTGATGATGGCAGAGCTAGTTAAAACTGAGAGTCTTGTTGCGTTGTTGAGAACCTCCCTTGCACTGTGTTTACCCTGTACCAGATTTAAGCATTACTGTTTTAGGTATAAGTAGTCTTTAAAACCCCTGTACATCTTTTATCTGCCCGTTGATTTAAGTTGAATCATTGCATTTATAAACCAACATTATGTCAGGTTCCATGAGCATCCTGCCCCCATTAGTAAATGACCCACATAGCCTTATTTCTTTCTTAACTTCCCCACACTGTAAGAGGACTTCTCTAATTGTAACCTGTAGTCGGTTCAGTAAGGCAGAAATAAATTATAAGTGTATTTAAAAGTTGGTTATTACCAATGTACTAGATTTGCTACGGTATGGGTTTGTTTAATTAATCACAGTCTGAATAATGCATTACTTCCCTATTTTCTTATAAGCATCGACAATACAAACAAGGGTTCATAGGAAATTCCTTTCTATCTTTAATGAGAACCCCGGCTCAACAGTGTAACTAGAAAATAATACAAAGAGAAAAAAACAGTACATATAGTTGGAAACTATTTGAGTCTTGTTATCTCTTTTTAAGAAGGTATATAGATGTGTGCATTTATAATATGTGATGCCCCAGATCCATAAAAAGCCATCCTTTTCCACTTACACAAAAAAGGTTATTCGAAACGAGCTTCAAAACTCGATTTCATCACACTGAAATACTACCCTTGTAAAAACTATTACATTTATTCAGAAACAATAAGTACATTATCTTGTGGATAGTAATAACCCTCCACATAATATAACTTTCTGTACAAAATATGACCCAGAAAAAGCACTCTTTCCACTGAGAGAAAATATTAGTTGTCAACTCTATCAAGGGGAAACAAGTTGCTGCACTCATCCTCGATCTGCCAAAACCATTTAATTGTGTTAATAAATGTCTACTTCTGTGCATATTGCACAGCTATGGCACTAGACTTTAACTCTTTACTGCTTGCCATTACATCGGCTGCGGGAATGTGTAGTTACAGGGGAAAGTGCTGTATCTCATCCTTCCTGGTATGCAGGGCTCACATGTAAGCAGGCTCCTCTGCTTAACTTCCCCTGCCGAGTTCACCACTGCAGTGATTCTAGCCCTGAGGAAAAGTACCAAGGACACTCAAAAAACCTTCCTGGTATGCAGGGCCTACATGTAAGCAGGCTCCTCTGCTTAACTTCCCCTGCCGAGTTCACCACTGCAGTGATTCTAGCCCTGAGGAAAAGTACCAAGGACACTCAAAAAATGGTGCAGTAGGGTACATAAAACTTCAAGGCTCAATAATAAAATGCTTCTTAACTTGTTATAAATAAATAGTCCATCATTCATAGAATATAATTATCCTGAAAGAATAAAATAAAAAAAAAAAAAAACGATTGCAAGCCTGTAACATGTACAGGAGATCTGCTTGCAGTAGACAGGACTTGTCTGCGATGATCAGCGCTATAAGCGCGTTTGAGGAAGAACAGACTTAACAGACGAACATTTCAGGTGCCACAGTAGAAGGAGTCCCTCCAGAAACCTCGCGGTGACGATGTGTTCCTTGCTGGACACGTGGATCTGCCTGCAAACATACGGAAGGATGTTTTGCTGGATTAAACAGTCACAAAGCTGCTAGAAATACCGTGTTGGCGCTGAGTTTGAGAGCGGTGATGTCCCTGAAGCCTCCGGTGAGTGAATTAGATAGCTGGAGTGTAAAGCTGCTGAAACGCTTGTGCTGGAAGCTAGTGACTTTATCCAAGGTCTGGGATCTTGTTAAATATTTTGAGGAAGATCTCTTTTGCTTCTTTTTGGGAGGTTACTGTATATTTGGTTTCATTTTGGGAGAAAGACAAAGTATTTGGGTATCGCATTTGGAATCTGATGTTTCTTTTAATTAAGTCTGAGCAAAACGGGGCTAGTTTCTGTCTGTTTTCCTTGATGGGCCTGGGTAGATCTTGTGTAAAAGTTAATTTGTGATTATTCCACGTGAAGTTTTTATTTTTTTTTGCTGCATATAATATCTGTTGAGCTGACTGGAAGTTCAGTAGTCTTGTATATATTTGACGAGGAGCAAAGGCATCTTGTCTTTTATAAAGCGCACGGTGGGCTCTCTCAATTGTAACATTTTCTCCCCCTTCTGAGTGAAGAAGTGATTCAAATATTTGTTTTATTATAGCAAGTAAGCCTTGACTGTCGTAACTCTCTGGAAGACCTCTTATTAATATGTTATTACCTACTTCTAGCTTCTAGATCTGTAATTTTTGCTTGTAAGTCTAATAAAGAGGCTGTTTTGGTACGCAGATCATCTGATAAGGATTGTATTTGGAGTTCATTGGATTGTACTTTTTGCTCGAGTGTGTCTACTCTGTCCACAATTTGATTGATGGATTTACCAATAGTTGTAAGTTGTTCGAGAAGTTTTGTATGGCAGATTGTATGGGCTGGAGGGCCTGCTTCAACTCATCCATGTGGAAGCTGGAGTCTTCTTTACTAATTGCATCATTTTTAGTAGGCTCCGCATTTTGTTTATTTGTTCTCTGCCTTTTTGAAAGGACTTCTTTTTCAGGTGAAAAAATTGCTGAGGCTTTGGCTTTAATTGTTTGAGTTTCCATTGTAAAAGAGTCATTTGTTGTTTTTGTCTGTTTAGCCATGTGGAGTTAGAAGTGTTACCAGTAGGAGCAGGCCTCCCTAAGTTGCTTGTAAGGATAACACTGTGGAAGAGCCCGAGATGGTGAAAGTCTATTATAAGTTGTTTCCCACTGCGAAGGTGATGCAGTTACCGAAGAAATGAAGGTAAGGTAGCTCTATTCGAAGTGTGTAGTAGCTTAGAAGAAGAAGTTGAGGTGAGGAGCTCTGTGCATAGGCTGTTCACTAGTCGACCACCATTTTGGAATGTCTGATGCTCATTTTTATATTAAGATGGTTGTGGATCCTACATCTAACTTTAAGGCACAGATAGACTCTTTTTTGGATCTAGCAACAGAAGAAGGTATTATTAGCAAACAAGTTTGCAAACAACTCAGAGAGGTAGAACCTATGCCCCAATATTTATATCTTCTTCCTAAAATCCACAAACACTCTACTAACCCCCCCAGGTAGACCCATTGTCTCCGGGAGAAGCTCTCTCACTGAACCACTATCCACTTTCCTCACATATTATTTGAAACCGTTACTGTTTCCTGTAAGATCGAGGATACAAGACACCACGGAATTTCTTAACATCATTCAGGATTCACAATTAAAAGCGGATTGGTGGTTATGTACCTTAGATGTTTCATCTCTCTATATGAGCATCCCCCATGATGCTGGCATAGCTGCGATCTCTTATTGGTTGGACAAATCGGAATTATATTCCACTGGTTTCAACAATTTTCTTGTTAAACTAACTGGGCATGTGTTGTGTAAAAACGTTTTTTACTTTGATGGACAACCATATTGGCAGATCAAAGGTACGGCAATGGGGGCTTCATTTGCCCCCATATATGCTGACTTATTTATGGGATTTTTTGAGCAATCATTTATTTATGATGCACATCATAATTTGCATAATATACACTACCATACAACAGAAGTAAAAAGGAAGGATTTCAAGTTTCTACTCTGGGTTCCAATGACAGAATAATTCTGAATCACTGATTAGAGTTACTTCTTGTCAATCATTGTGAACCACCTCTAGTGTAGACCCCTTTCAGTGACTATAAATCTAACACCTCTCCAGGATGCCTGAGTATGGAAGGGAAGAGTGACTCATTGAAATGTGAACCTTAGAATAACATCCCTCATTAAAAGTGAAAAGAATGCAACAAATGGCTAAAGCTCATACTAGACCCCAAGAAACTAGCTATATCAAAAAAATCCCTGCTCACTGAGAGGGTCCAGTTAGTACACACAGTCCTGATGCATATTGTGTGGTTTTTAAGGAGGGAGGAGATGGCATTAGTTCTGGGGGTGCATGGTGGAGATACAGACAAAAAAACAACAAGGATCAGTGCATAGATGTGTTGATGACATAAGCAATACAATAAATCTATTATTAAACTGGCAAGCAAAACTTTAGAGTAGAAATAGAGGTGCATAAATCACCATTGTGTCATTCAATGTTGCGTTGCTCAGCGAGTTCCTCATAGGTTCATAGGTTCATAGGTTCATACTAGGCTATCTGCCCGAGGGCATTTACAAGCCTAGCCCATCGTTTTGTGGCTTACGCCACCCCTTTAGTATGGGGAACTATACCCATTATTTTGCTGTGCCTCTGTCGAGCAGTGACACTGAGGTAATCCCTGGGGTATATCTGCGATCTCCCATCCATTGGTCAAGATTTCTCTTGAACAAGGCCAGCGAGGTGCTCTGCCTCACATGTACCGGGATTTTGTTCCACAGCATAGGGAGTCTTTGGGTGATGAATCTATCCCTCCAGCACGTCCTATTAATAGCCATGTCGAGGTTTAAGTCTCCGCCCTTGTGGCTCTGATGGATCTAGATTTTTGAGGTGAAGCATATTCATCAAATCTGGGTTTGACATGGCCTTGTATGTTAGGCAAAGGTCACCTCTGAGCAGCGGTAGCGACTGAATAGAGCTGGAGTTCTTTCAGTCGGGCAGCATAGGACAGATTTTGAGACCCTTTATCCTTTTGGTGAGGAACTTTGTGGCCTCTCCAGCTGCTGCAAGTGTCGGGTCAGATACATTCCGAATGGGGCATTGTACTCAATCATTGGTCTGATGAGTGATGAGTAAAGGGAGACTATGACCTCCTTGATCTAGATGAGAATCCTTCATGATAAGGGGGCAATGTAGAAGGTCTTCCTGACTACTTTAGCTACATGGGTGTCGAATGACAGACTACTATCAACCTGGGTCCCCAGGTCCCTGATAACTTCTTCTGTGCTCAGTGGATTGCCACCTATTTGGTAGCTAGGGGTAACCTTGTTTTTCCCGAAAGGTATGACTATGCATTTTTTGGCATTTAACTTTAGGCGTGGCTCTGGCACCAGTTATCCGTTTCTGTGAGACCCTTCTGAAGGATATCTGTGTCAGATGTGTTTTCTACTATGGCCCAGTTTGCAGTCATCTGCAAACTTTGTCAGCCATAACCCTCCTGTGTTTGCTTGTACTGGAAAAGTAGATGCCAAACAAGAGTGGGCCCAGGACTGAGCCCTGTGGGACACCACTTGTGACAGGCTTTGAGTCTGACATGGCGCCAGCAACTCTGACCCTGTGGGTTCTGTCACTCAGCCAGTTTGCAACCCATCTTGTGATGTATGGGTTAACATTTAAGCTGATGAGTTTTTCAATGATACCCGAGTGGGGTATTGTATCGAAGGCCTTAGCCAGGTCGAGGTAGGCTGTATGGACTGCCTTTCCCTCATCAATGGCTTTGGTGACTGTTTCGAAAAAGTCAACCAAGTTTAAAAGGCATGATCTGCCTTTGACAAAGCCAAACTGGGTTGGATCCAAAGTCTGCAAATTCCCTATGCCTTTATTTATGAGGTCCATAATGATCCTCTCCATGGCTTTGCAGATAAGGCTTGTCAAGCTAATGGGCCGGTAATTTCCAGGGTCGGTGGAGGCACTGCCTTTGTGAAGTGGGACCACAGTTGCAGTGCACCACTCCCTGGAGTGCGATCCAGAGGTAAGACTTTGATTAAACAGCTGTCCTAGCTGTGGGTTTAGTCGTCATTGAGTTAGTGGAGCACACAGCCGGGGACACCATCAGGTCCCATGGATGCTGTGTTTTTGCTTTGGAGAGAGCAGTTCTCACTTGGGCGCTGGAGATGTTTGGGGACTGCAATCGTTTGGTATAGATATCTCTCCTTTGGGGAGGGGAGAAGTTTGCACTGAACCTGTCAGCCAGTATGTTGGCAATGTCTGTAGGATCAGTAATCTTCACATCATTTTGAACTAGTTCTGAGCATATCTGGGAGTTTCCTCCTAGGTTTCTAACATAGCTAAAGAAGGCCTTGTGATTGTCTTTTGAGTCTTTAGCTATTTTTCTCTCGAAATTTGCTTTGGATGATTTTATGAGAGCTCTTAGTTTTTTACTTATAGTGATCAAGGGTGTCTTACCTTTTAAGGATTTTGCTCTATCTTGTAGTAGCTTCCTCCTTTTGTTGTAGAGTTTGTTTATGGCTGGGGTCCACCAGACTAGACGCTTACCTTTGGTACAAAGAGTCTTTGTTTTGCTTGGGATTGCCTTATCCAGGCAGTCCTGCAGGTGCTGGTAGAAGGCATTTGTAAGTGATTCAGCGGCTTGAGTACTGTTTTCCGCCGGGTTGGGGGCCTTAAAGGAGACCACACTAGTCTTTAGAAGTGTGAAGTCGGCTTTTGAGAAGTTCTTTACTGTGGTCTTTTTATTTCAGGTGGGGGTGGGATGAGGACCTCCAGCGAGATTAGTTGTGATCTGATCTCACCAGTGAGGGGTATACTCCGGTGTTGAACATTGTGCTCCCATGTTTGTGATGATGAGATCAAGTATGTTATCTCCTCTTGTGGGGATGGTGACTAGTTGTTCCATGGCATTTGAGTTTATGAATTCCAGGAACTTTTGGGCTAGGGTGTTTGGGCTTGAGTAGTGTTCCCAGTCTATATTAGGGTAATTGAAGTCACCTAGTATGATGGTGTTTGGTGATACATTTATCCCCTCTAGTGTTTTCAGGAAGGCCATGTGAGGTTCCTGAGTTTGTGAGGTGGCCTGTAACATGCTACAATTTGCAGAGCAGTCTTGCCTATGGTTAATTGCACCTGGATGGTCTCCGATGCATCATGCGTTGCCACCAGTCTTGAGGTGTGGGTGTCCTTGATGAATATGGATACCCCTCCTCCTTTCTTGGTATTGTCCAGATTTTGGGGCGGGCATGATATGAGGTAAAACCTGATAGTGCTGGGGTGCTCTCAGGAGCCTTGAACCAGGTTTCTGTCACAGCACAGACATCGATGTTCTCCATACTGAGAAGGGCCTCGAGTACGTGCATTTTGAGATTTAGACTTCTGGCATTGAGCAGCATTACCCTTAGTTTTTCCTTTTGTGTTCTAGGGTGGTAGGTTTAGAATTTGAGCCTTGCCTAAAAAAGGCACTATGGGGGTGGCAAGAGCCTTTGCCAATATCCGGAATCCCAGGGGTGACAGGTGCAAGCCGTCCCTTGAGAAGCAGCGTGGCTTGTCCAGCATGTCATCCCAGGCAGACAGATACTGGATCCCCTTTGAATGACACCAGTGTTTAAGCCAATTGTTAAAGCTGATCATCTTATCTCTGTATTGTGGCATCATTCTTGGTGAAGGTAGGATACTGCTCAAGGTCAGGGTCATACCTGCCTGGGCTACATAATCAGAGAGCTCCTCAATGTCTCTTTTCATGTAGTCCAAGGAGGTACGTCTCAGGTCGTTTACACCAGCGTGGACAATGACTGAGTCATATTTGTACCTGCTGTTGAGAGACCTGAGTGCTTGCGTTATGTGGCGGATTCTAGCGCCGACAGACAGCTTACTGTGACCTTCTCCTCTATCTGGAG
>NC_056726.1:875360758-875413258 GCF_019279795.1 Protopterus annectens
AATGTATGCTTTTTTCAAATTTTTTATTCAATTTTTTAGGGGACTTTTTTTGGTTTTTTTTTGGTTTGGGCTCCATCCCTAATTAAAGAGCTATCAGTTAGTAGACTTATGTTACGGGATTATACATTGGGCCGTTGTTAATTGGTTTCTATATAGTATGCAGGTGAGGTTGATACTTCCATACCTCCGGAATTGCAGCGATATGTAAAGGGATATGTCTAAATGACAGCTATCCCGTGTATTTCTGTCCCAGATATTTGCAGTCATTGCGGTTGTGTTGGTAACAGAACCTCTTTGCCATGGGTTGCCACCTTTTCATATGGGCATTGTTGGACACTTGCGGGACGCACAGCGGTGTTTACAGGCCAACACATAGCCATGGTCAGTACACATGTTAGCACATACTTTTATCCTCAATACATACCTATTGTGGGACTTTGGCTACTTATCATATTGCATGTAACATTTACGTTTCTTACATACAGGCATAACTATTTAATGCAACTATTACATTATATATGGGACATATTAATGTCCTACAATCCCGGACATTTGCCCTTTGTAATGTTTTATGTCAGGACACACCTGCTCAGGGAGGGGCTGTCCCTCCTAATGTGGGACAGGTGGTAACCATATGCCTACGGCTAGCTATACCCACACCTACCGTAATGATCTACATCCGAATTGGCACTAACAGACACATGATGCGGACACACACACACACACACACATTACAGTCACACAGAGACACACACGGCACCCTCAACACACTTGCCCACTAAAGCAATTATATAAGTCAGCACTAAAAAATTAAAAGCACTACACCCTCACAAACTCCCCTTGAGTACCTTGTTCCCCATTAGCCCTTTTCTTTCAATTATAAAGGAATTCCCAATACTATTCTAGCATGTCCAAAGGTCAGTTGTCAATCTCCTCTCCGGTCCAGCTGGTGAATCTGGGAATCTTGAGGCAATGTTACAACTGCCTCATGTACACAGACAACCCTCTCCTCCTCCCAACAAATTCAAACACGTGAGAGATGCAACCAAATAACTATACTGGAGGCTAAGCTCTCTCAGCTCAGTACTGGCGTAACCAGTCAGGAGAAGAAGGAAACCACACTCACTACAATTCCAGTCTCACATAGACCTACCACGACAGCAAACCAAACACATAAACACACAAAAACATACTCGAAGGCTCTAAATAAAAATCTGCCTAAGCAGCGGAGACCTCCAAAGCAGACACCCAAGCAACCGCTACCCCAAAACAAAACACATACAACACATAGCTCACAAAGCCAGTGTGCCAAACAGTTACAGCCCTTAAGGCTAAACAACACACCTGATACACTTGTAATAGGTGACTCTATTGTCAGGCACACTGACGTCCCACTCACCAGGCTGAACAAGGAGAAGGTCACGGTGAGCTGCCTGTCGGGCGCTAGGATCCTCCACATAACACAAGCACTCAGGTCACTCCAAGGCAAGTACAAATATGACTCAGTCATTGTCCATGCTGGTGTGAATGACCTGAGATGTACCTCCCTGGACTACATGAAAAGAGACATAGAGGAGCTCTCTGAGCATGTAGCCCAGGCCAGTATGACCCTGACCTTGAGTAGCATCTTACCCTCACCAAGAATGATGCCACAATATGAAGACAAAATGATCAATTTCAACAATTGGCTTAAGTATTCATGTCATTCAAAGGGGATCCAATTCCTGTCAGCCTGGGTTGACATGCTGGACAAGCCACGATGCTTCACTAGGGACGGCTTGCACCTGTCACCCCTGGGCTTTCGGATATTGGCAAAGGCTCTTGCTACCCCCATAGTGCCTTTTTTAGGCAAGGCTCAAAAGACAAACAACCTCCATAGGTATCACAAGGGATAAGAAACTAAGAGTAATGCTACTCAACGCCAGAAGTCTAAACCTCAAGATGCATGCACTTGAAACTCTCTTTAGCATGGAGAACATCGATATCTCTGCAGTAACAGAAACCTGGTTCAAGGCTCCCGAGGGCACAGCAGCACTACCAGGTTATACCTCATACCATGCTTTTCGGCCCCAAAACTTGGACCGAACCACAAAAGGATGGGGAGTATCAATATTCGTCAAAGATACCCACACCTCCAGGTTGGTGGCACAGCACGAAGCATCAGAGACTATCCATGTGCAACTAACAGTGGGTAAAACTGCCTTCCAGTTTATAGCCTGCAACAGACCACCCTCCCAAATCCAGGGACCCTACTCAGGCTTCCTGAAAACATTGGAAAATATGAAGGTCTCTCCAAACACCATTATATTGGGTGACTTCAACTACCCAAACATAGACTGGGAGTATTACTCTAGCTCCAACACCCTAGCCCAAAGGTTCCTAGAATTTATAAACTCAAATGCTATGGAACAACTTGTTACCACTCCCACAAGAGGGGAAAACATACTGGACCTGATCATCACCAACATGGGGACTCTATGCTCCAGACCAGAAGTGTATCCCTCAATGGTAAGATCAGACCATAAACTAATCTCACTGGATATTCACATCCCGAATCCACACCCTGCCCTTAAAACCACAGTAAAAAACTTCTCTAATGCAAATTTCACACTCCTCAAAACCGAGGTGGAATCCTTCAAAGCCCCCGGGCCTGTGGAAAATATGGCCCAGACTGCAGAATCCTTTATAAACACATTCTATGAACACCTTCAGGAATGCATGGATCATGCAATCCCAAATAAAACCAAGTCCCAATCCTCCAAAGGCAGACGTCCTGTCTGGTGGACCCCAGCCATAAACAAACTATACAATAGAAGGAGGAAGCTACTACATGATAGAGCAAAATCCCAAAAAGGGAAGGCATCTCTGATCAGTATTAGCAAAAAACTACGGGCACTCATAAAATCGTCTAAGGCCAGCTTCGAGAGAAAAATTGCACAGGACACTAAGGATAATCACAAGGCTTTCTTTAGTTATGTTAGGAACCTGGGTGGGAATTCCCAGATGTGCTCAGAATTAGTCCAAAATGACAATACACTGAACCCACAGACATTGCCAACATCCTAGCTGACAGGTTCAGCGCAAACATCCCCTTCCCACCAAAGGGCAAATATCTATCCCAGCAGAGTGCTGCCCCTGACATCTCAGATGCTCAGGTAAGAGCTGCCCTCTCCAAAGCAAAAACACAGCATCAATGGGACCAGACGGTGTCCCGGGCTGCGTCCTACATGAACTCCAAGAAGATCTAAACCCAAACATAAAACTACTGTTCAATCTCAGCCTTACTACAGGATATGTACCCAAAGAGTGGCGTACAGCAACAGTGGTCCCTCTCCACAAAGGTGGTGCCTCAACGGATCCTGGAAACTATCGCCCTATAAGCCTGACTAGCTTGGTCTGCAAAGCTATGGAAAGGATCATCATGGACCTCATAAATAAAGATATTGGGGACCTACAGACAGTGGATCCTACCCAGTTTGGCTTTGTTAAGGGCAGATCCTGCCTCTTAAACCTGGTTGATTTCTTTGAAACAGTCACTAAGGCCATTGACGAGGGGAAGGTGGTCCACACAGCCTACCTGGACCTCGCAAAAGCCTTTGATACAATACCCCACTCGGGCATGAAAGATAAGCTCGCCAGCTTAAATATAAACCCCTATGTTACTAGATGGGTTGCAAACTGGCTCAAGGACAGAACCCACATGGTTAGAATTGCTGGAGCCATGTCAGACTCCAAACCAGTTACATGTGGCGTCCCACAAGACTCAGTCCTGGGACCTCTCTTGTTCGGTATATATTTCTCAGAGGTACAGGCCAACACGGAAGGACTGTGGCTGACCAAGTTTGCAGATGACTGCAAACTGGGTGCCATAATCAACACTCCAGCCGACACAAACATCCTCCAAAAGGGCCTCATAGAAACAGACAACTGGTGCCAGAGCCATGGCCTCAAGCTAAACACCAAAAAGTGTATAGTCATCCCCTCTGGCAAAAACAAAGTGCCCACAAATTACCACATAGGTGGTAATCCATTAAGTACAGAAGAAGTAATTAGGGACCTGGGGACCCAAGTTGATAGCAATCTCTCATTTGACAACCACGTGGCCAAAGTGGTTAGAAAAACATTTTATATAGCCCACCTAATCATGAAGGGATTCACATCTAGATCAGGGGAGGTCATCATGCCTCTTTACTCATCCATCATCAGGCCCATAATTGAGTACAATGCCCCTTTTGGGATGCAGCTTAGCAGACACCTGCAGCAACTGGAAAGACCCCAAAAGTACCTCACCAAGAGGATCAAAGGGCTCAAACAGATGCCATATGCTGCCCGGTTAAAGAAACTCCAGCTCTACTCAGTGACATACCTCCTGCTCAGAGGTGATCTGTGCCTGATGTATAAAGCCATGTCCAACCCGGAATTAATGGACATGCTGCACCTCAGAAAATCCAAATCCCATCAAGCTACGCGCTCGAGAGACTTGAACATCAGCACTGAAATAAATAGGACATGCTGGAGGGACAGATTCATAACCCAGGGGCTCCCTTCACTCTGGAATAAAATCCCAGTCCAGGTTAGGCAGAGTCCCTCTTTGACTCTCTTCAAGAGGAATCTTGATGAGTGGATGGGAGATCGTAGGTTTACCCCGGGTATCACTTCTGTGTCACTGTTAGACAGAGGCAGAGTATACTAACCTCGAAAAAGGGCATAGCAAAATTATTTTAAAATGGGTGGCGAAAGCCAAACACACTCTGGCTAGGCTTATAAATGCCCTAGGGCAGATAGCCTAGTATGAACCTATTAACCTATGAATCTATGAACATACACAGACTACGGCACTCACAAACACAGTTGAACACAGTACCTACGTGGACCACAACACCGGCAGCGGTAACTAAATGTCCCTTCATATCATCATACTATTACTCGCGGTTGTACTGTTCCGGTACTGTGTTCTTTCAGTCTTTCAGCCTTGTGGTTACACATGTCGGTATGTTACACATTCCATAGTTGGCGGTATCCTATTTATTTGTACCTCCAAGGTGTTATGAATGTCGTTGACCTATCTATATATATTTGCAGATATCGCTGAATCCGTATATATCAACATATATCACTCTATCACCCTTTCTATCTGTATTATATATATGTATATATGTGTACATATATATATATATATATATATATATATATATATATATATATATATATCTGACGGGGAAAGTGACAGGCAAGCTACATCTTTCATTGTGTACTTGTTGGTGTATACTGTTTCCTGGACTCCGCACATTTGTGTCTGCACCTGTCACATTACACACCTGCCATAGGTTAGGGTTACCAGCTGTCCCACTCTGCGAGGGACAGTCCCTCTTTGGGCAGTTGTGTCCTGCAAAATATTTGTAAACATGGCAAATGTCCTGAGATTTTAGAACATACTTATTTCCTATAGTTTATGTAATAGTTGCATAAAACAGTTATTCTGTATCTGAACCACCTATATGTTCTAGAAACAGAATAAGTAAGCAAACATTACAAGAATGAACTTTTATCTAGGCAAAACAGTGAAGTTCTGAATTTCGTACTGGCCGGGTGTATGTGTCGGCCTGCAGACATCTGACGTATGTCCCACATTGGTCATTTGAGGAGGTGGCATCCCTACCATAGGTCCATCTTGGCTAGCAATAGTGTTAGGTGATTCTATACATGATTGCGTGTTCTACTCCTGGCAGTGGTTGTTTTACCCTTCAGAGCAGGCGCTATTAGTACAAGGGTGAATAATGCTGGTTTCACCTGTTCTGGACATCATTGACCATGATCTGTGCGATATTCGGAGAAGATTATCCGTGTTTCGCACATAGCCATATAGTCATACTTAAGCATCGCTTACCAGCAGTGGGCAATGCATATTCCCGCTAACGTGTGCCACACATATGTTCTGATGACCTGCATTCGACATGCATTACTCGTGCCTTCGGGATTACATTACATCCCTTGCAGGATGTGGGACCACGAACATGCATGACGGTCACTGCATTTAACACATGGCCATCTGGGATTTGTACACGTATTATGTCATTTTGTACATGGAGTATACTACAGCTGTTACTCCATACTGCACTCACATGGGTAACTCAGTTAGTTTACATATTGATGAGTCCAGTTAATGGTATGTCCATGTGATGTTTACTGGATGTGCTCCGTCATTGTGTATGTATATCACAGTGAGCCACACACGATACTGTGCTACACCTTCAAACGACTGTAGGTGGAGCATGCTGGGGTGACGAATACCTGTTATGGGTACACCCCATGTCTTGACACAACATCCATGATTATATTATGTGGAGCCCCTCATTAACGCAGCAGGGACTCCGTGCTGAGTGTGTGTGCAGAACAGTGCTTACACACATGTGCTCCCACAATTGCCTCTGCTCCACTAAGCGACAGTTGGTTACTCGATGTTGTGGCGACAGCGGACACTGTTTGCCCCGTTTAATGTATGGCCTCTGACAATCGGCCGTGTGTCTACCGATGTACCTGGGAACCTATACACACAGCACCACCATATGCTGATAGGCGCATGTACTGTTCAGGTGTTGACATTCCATGTTCCAATAGCTGTTGTGTGTACAATGTTTGATAGCTGCCTATGTAGGATTCACACAGTGAGCCACCTATACATTACAATGTACAGGTGGTCGTGTATGTGTGCCATCCATTTTACTGTGTGTGCAGGTGGAGTGGTGTGTCAGTCCATAGGGGCCTACACTGTCAGAGTATGTGCTATACGTTCCCTCTTTGCCAAGGCATAGGCATATTGGGCATGCCTCCATCTGCCTACTGGGGCTGGCACAGTGTGTTCATGGTCTGAATCCCTCTGTGCCTGTGATGGCCTTGGCAACTGCGGTGGGCTATGAGGGTCTTCACCATTTTGTCTCTGCTGCAGCTGTTTCCGCAGGATCATATTATGTAGCATGGCACATACTATGACAATGTGGGCACACATGCCTGGAGAGTACTGCAAGGCTCCACCAGATGTGTCCAAGCACCGGAACCGTGATTTCAGCATCTTGAACATGCGCTCTATGATGATTCTGGTTTGTGCGTGTGCCTCATTATGGTGTTCTTGCATGGGTGTGTGTGCATTTCTGATGGGAGTCATCATCCACGGCTCCAGTGCATAGCCAGCATCCCCCACAAGGTGGCCATGTGGGATGTCCCCCCTGACAAATACCTGATACAGCTGTGAGGCATGCCAGATATGGGAGTCATGGTAGCTTCCAGGGCCTTCAGTACACACAAACATGACAATGCCCTGGGCATTGCACACGACCTGGCAGTTGATGGAGTGGAATCCCTTGCGGTTTATGTAGTGCCTGCCATGCTCACCGGGTGGTGACTTGATTTGTATGTGCGTGCAGTTTATCGCACCCAGTACCTTTGGGTAGTATGCCACACGGTGGAAGTGATGCATATTGCTGGCCAACTCCTCCTGAGTTCGGGGGAAGTATATATGCTCATTGGCATGTGGTAACATGGCATCCAGGAACTGGTGTAGTACCCTGGATGCTGATGCCTGTGAGATCCCCATTATATCTCCAGTTGGCCTTTGAAAGGTACCTGTGGCTAGTATTCGCAAGCTTACACATACCTTCGTGTCCACTGGGATGGGTTCCCCTCTGTTGTTTCTAGTTCTCAGGCGTGGCCAGCACAGCTCCACTATTTACTGTAAGATGTCCCTGTCCACCCTGTAATGCTCTACTATCTCCAGATCATGTAGTCCCTGGTAGGTTACCCTTGGTCTGAACACACTTCTCCTCCTCCTCCGGGGCCTGTGGTGGTTGTCGGCATCATCCTCCACAACACCGTCAGTCTCTAACACATGCTGATGAATCACAGCTATGGCAGCTCCCAACATGTACATTTTAAAAGTTCCCCATGTGTTTACACCTATGGTGCAGTGTTTGGGAATACACAGGTGTGTGTAGGTTGCTTTCACACTTTATACTATTGCGCTGTGAACACAGATGATGTCATAGGGTGTGTATGTACGATCGTAGCTACAGGGTATCTTATGTGTTTTACTACCGGAACTACTATTATGGTGCCTTTGCTGTTGCATTACATATGGCTGCCGTGGATTACCTCTTGACCTTCCCTTTACATTTCTGCATGTTCCACCTACCATTTCTGGCATGCATCCTGCAGCCTGCTTTCATTTGTACTTTCCTAGACCTGGCGTATCTTGCGTAATGTGTGCTATTGCCGGTCTACTGTCGGTTTGCTTTGCTCTGCTATGACAGATCTCTTATCTTTGCAATCCAATGCCTCCCCTCCTTTCTTTGCATTCCAATGCCTGCCCTATCCTGTTTTGCAGGTTTCTGCGAGCAGACTTGTCAGCTGCCGTCGATTGGCCGCCGTGAGTTGATTGGTGTTGATTGCTCATTAGTACTCCATGCTCATTAGTACTCCAATTACCCTACTTCGGCATTTCCTTCTTTTCTTCCCCTGACCTTTCTGTTTGTGCTATTGTTTGCGGCGTGTGCATCTGCTTACTGGGTTTTGGGCACATTTTCATCCCCGTACACATGCGCTTTTGGGCACCATGTGTGCTTTCAGCTAAACGATTCTATACCTTCCTGCCCATCCCTGTCCTGCAGCTTTGCTTAGCAACGGCCAGGCCAGATTTGCATTGCTCCAATGTGCTTACTGCTACGGTGGCACACCCTTCTGCCAATGTCATGTATCTGCTCTGAGCCACACCTCGGTGTTATATCGTTGCGCAGTATGGTACAACCTTCATCCTGCGGTACATTTGCGATTCAGTATTATCTGCCTCATTTGCATGGCATTGACTACTAATTCATAGTTACCATGCCAAACACTGTCGCAGGCCCTTAGCAACCCTTGCACCTTGGTTGTGGTGTTCCATGCCTACCATTGTGTATTATGGTGTAAACCTGGTTTGTATTACATTGCGATTTTATGACATTTTTATATAATTTCTTTATGTTCCAGTTTGCACACACATGCCCTGCAGTTGTACTGTGCGTTACTGTGGACATGACATTAAAATGTTGTTTTTTAGGTGTTGTGCATCTTTTCTTATGCCATTGGCTGTGTATTTCACCATTGGCATATGTTAACTTTGTAATACATGAGTCTGGTCCGCTTCCATAGCTCCGATGTTCTGTTTGGGAAAATGTAAACCATGTTTTTTGGTTTACATTTCCGCGGGCTTATGCTACACCTGCACCACTTCATGAATCACTATCTGCCTTCATTTGCATGGTGCGACACTGCATATGGGGTGATTAGCATACCTATGCTGAGAGCTGTGCAGTTCTGGCGTACGCCAGTAGTGCACGTGGTATTGGATCGTACCTGAATCGCTCGACAGCCATATTTGGTGTTATTTCGCCTACGCTACGCCTGCGCCGGGTGCAAGCTTCATGAATCCCGGGCTATAACTCTGCACCTTAAATTAGACACCTTCCCTTCTACCAGCAGACATGTTTGACCAGGGAAAACAATATTAGTTAAGTGTGATTTCCTGCCAATGCAAGTTTATTCTTTTGCTACTAGTGTGCAAACCTGAACAACCTCACCAAGCAAATGTGTGTGATGTTAAGTGGACAGCAGCAGTGCTAAACAGAGAGGAAAGCAGTTTATGAACTAAAAAGGGTAATGTGACAAATGGCATTACTTTTTAGTTTTTAGTTTGGATGCTGCTGTACCTGTTACATGATTTAACCTTCCAGACATGTATAGGGTGTATAAATTATATGAACTGACACATTTGGTGTGGCTTTACACACTGATAAAATATTAATTTGGACAATGTGAGATTGAAGCCTATGCATTAGAGACAAAATCCTAGTCTTCCACATAGGTGACTTTTCATCCTTATCGCAGAAGAAGTGCTTGTTGAACATGCTCATAAATTATATATATATATATATATATAAATAAATAATAATAAAAAAAAAATATATATATATATATATATATATATATATGTATCTGTACACACACACACACACACACACACACACACACACACACACATATATATATATATATATATATATATATATATATATATATATACATATATATATATATATATATATATATATATATATATATATATATATATATATATTTATGTGTGTGCACAGGACAAAGTGAGAGGTTTACCAGGTATGTGTGTGACCTGACAAGGTGACAAGGTCCTGGTTTGTACATTCCTCTGTATATGAGTACCATTGGCTGAAGGCTATCCAAGGCCAGAGAAGATAATTATAATTACAGAAACATATGGCAGGATTCATGATGGCTTGCACAGAGTCTAAGAGTAGTGTAAGACTCCATGCAGCCATCGCGATCCAGGAACAGCCTGAATGTGTGTGTAAGAGAGCACCTAAAACGGCTCTTACACAGGCAGGGAGTGGATATGCTAATTACCTCACTTGCAGCCGAAAGGCATGCAAATGAGGTAATTTCGTGATCCAGGAAGCAGAAACCTGCCCATGTAAGAGCCGTGTTATCTGCAGAAATGTACTCAGTTGATAACTGAGTACCGTTCTGCAAATAACACAATGGAGCCTTGTCAGCTCCAAATAAAGGTTGCAAATGTCCCAGGCAGCATGACAATGGCCAAATATGTGGCCACTGGCAACGTACCCTGATGCAAATGGGCTGTGCCATAAAAAAACAGAAAAATAAAAATATTAAACCCACAAATGTGGGTTTATGCAAAGCATGAGTTTACAATGGAAGGGAATAGTAGGCTGAAACAACATGGCCACCGAGTAGGGGTTGCTAAGGGGGGAAGCGGAGTTTAAGACATGTAACTAAGCATTAGTAGGCAATTCTATGTAAATGAGTGGTAGGATAGTGAATTGCACTGTTACATAGAAAATGAGCACATTCCGTGCAGTCTAGGAGTAGGATAAGGGGGAGTAACAGAGTAGGAAATAGATGACATCACAGGGGGGAATGTATGAAAGGAATTCAGCTCATTGGAGCACAGTGGCATGTGAAAGCTGTCAGTCACACATCATGGAAAGAGGAGTGTCAACAAGTAGGCATGGGAAAGTCAAGAAATGGAAGTTGTACACTATGGATAACACCAAAGTTTCTTGCTGGGCGTGCATGCACACGTCTGTGTGCTGGTAGGTACGAGTAAGATAGAGTGCATGCGTGTAAGTGTGAGTGCACACGTTTAAAGCTGAATAAGCATGTAGGAGCCTGTTTAAACACCTGTAAGCTTGTTTGTGCTGGTGTGCATGCATTTTAACCTGAATAAGCAGATTCTAGTCCGTCTAAGCATGTGTGCATGCGTGTTAGCCACTGTGAGCATGATTTTGCTGGTATGTGCATTGCTCCCCCCTGAGGAAACAGAAGGGAAAAAGGAAGCATGGGAAATAGTAGGAAGCTAGATACAGGAAATAACACTACGAACCAAGGCAAAAGTAAATAATCCAAGAAGAACAAAGCTCAAGTCCAGTGAAGCAATAATACCACCTCTTTATTAATCAACACAGCAAATGGGTAAAAAAGCACTCCAAACCACACAATAGCAAGTAAGACCAAACAGTAAAAGATTAAGCGCTTTCATCCACTGAATAGTGGACTTCATTAGAATCAAACAAACTAATTGGATGATTCATTTTAACCCTTTTGGTGCCAACTTTTTGTTAAATTTAAAAACTTATTCATCTTGCTTTTTTTAAAAAACATACCACTTTTTCTTACAATAACATTGCATAGTTTCAGAAAATAAATTTGTATACAATTATAACCATACAAACATTGCCTGCATTAATGTATTAAATGCTTTTAAATGTCTTTAAATACATTAAATAACCTATCAATCATTTCATAAATACATCTAAAAACAGTCCATTTGATCATATTGTCCTATAAATTATCCTAACGTTATACCTAATGTTAGTATAATTAAAGGTAATATATGATTTTGATATGACCATCTCTTATATAATATTCTTTCAAAGACTAAAATTCATATTAAATTGTATCTACCTTCCCTATAATTCTTATATTATAGTGCATGTGTGTATGTAAATTAAAAACATAGATATAATATTGCGTAAAATCCTTTGACTCTATTGTATGTCAACATAGTAATAAAGTTCGTATCAGAAATAAAAAAATGCTTAAAAATTAAAAGATCTAAAAAAGATCTAAAAAAAGACCTAAAGAAATCTAATGACCCAGAGTGTGCTAAAAAACGCTATATAGTAAAACTAATACATAGGTATAAATGTATGTAATAATATATATATATATATATATATATATATATATATATATATGCATTTAAATAAATAAATGAATAAATATATAAATAGTGAATAATGTTAAATAAGTAAATTAATTAATAAATTCATACTTGTTCAATGTAATTTTTACGGCAGAGATGTGTACACTCTTTACGTCTATCCTAATATGAGTGGCATAATAAATGTCATTGTTAAACGTGAATAAAGAACTTTAAGATAGAAAAGGTCTTAACGATATATAGTCGTTTAATCCTGGCTTGGTGGAAGCGTCAGGAAGTATTTGCCATTTTGCCTCTCTCTCAGCCATATAAGCCCTAAAATTGCCTCCTCTAAAGTTAAAATTCACACGTTCTAAAATTGCAAACTTGAAATAATGTGTATTGTCTGTCTCCTGCACATGTCGGCTTAATGCATTACTAGTATCCTTCTTTTTAACTGCATATAGATGTTCATATATTCTCCTTCTAAATTTTCGTTCGGTTTTACCAATGTAATAACAACTACATTTAAAACATTTAGCCAAATACACAATGTTCATAGTGTTGCAATTACCTCTAACGAACGTTACTTTAGTCCTATTTATGTTGTCCAGGACCATATTTTCATTTTCATTAATGACTTTGCAATACTGACAGCTTCCACATTTCCTGGTTCCTCTATTATTTCTAATGTCCCTATTATGACCTATATTCCTTTCCAATAGAGACTTCAAATTCATTCCCATTTTATATACAAAATAGGTGTCTCACCCAGTACTTTCCTTAAATCAGTATCAATGAAAAACACGTTCCAATATTTTTTTACCATTTCTTTAATATAATTTACCTGTGGAGTATAATATAATATGCATGCCCTGTTGTATCCTTTGTCATCATCCTGCACTGTTGTATTACTAAGACAGGATCAGCCCAAAACAGGGAAATATTTATTCCCCCACTGCTCTATAACATAAGTTTTGACTTCTTGTATTAAATATTTAGGGTACCCCCTATCTAGAAATAGTTTACTGATAAATTCCATTTCCTCTAACATTTCATTTTGCTTTGAAGTCATTCGTGCTGCCCGTATGCATTGCCCCTTGAAAATGCTCTTTTTCATTTTCAAGGGGTGAAAACTCGTATATTCTAGGTAATTATTTGAGAACGTATTTTTCTATAAATACGAGAAGAAAAGCCATCATTTGTGCTAGTCACAAAAGTGTCTAAATATGAAATTCCTATTTTACTATAGTTGTATGTAAATTTAAGGAATGGACTGGTATTGTTCAAATATTTTACAAATTCATCTAATATCTTTTCCTGTCCTTCCCATAAAATAAATATGTCATCAAGGAATCTTGTATATAATCTTATATACTTATAATATTGACTTTTGAATACATTTTCCTTTTCCCAATCCAAAAGAACTAGGTTTGCAAATATGGGGGCACAGGCTGCCCCCATAGCTACTCCTCTAGTCTGC
The DNA here is from genome assembly GCF_019279795.1 of Protopterus annectens. Lineage (NCBI taxonomy): Eukaryota > Metazoa > Chordata > Ceratodontiformes > Protopteridae > Protopterus > Protopterus annectens. The sequence continues at coordinate 875,374,528 of NC_056726.1, forward strand.
CTATAGTACTCACCTTCATAATAAATATAGTTATGGTCCAGTATAATACTCATCAATTCTAATATTACCTTGCTTTGCTCCCAATCCAAGGTGGAATATTCGTGAATACTGTTACTAAAACTCTGCATTCCCTGTTCCTTATGAATACAAGAAAATAAATCTATTACATCAATAGTCACATATATCAACTCCTTTTTCCAAATATCTGCCGTCAATAATCCCAAGAACATCGAGGAGTCTTTAATTAAATGGGGCACCCTTGTGTAGATGTGTTTCAACCATTTGTCTATCACTTGTCCCATAGGGAAAGTCTTTGACCCACTGCCCGAAATGATGGGTCTAAAAGGTGGGTCAAGTATATTTTTATGAACTTTGGGCACTCCAACTATGGTTGCTATTATGGGATAATCCACTTTCATAAAATTATACAAATCTAAATTAATTCTTTCATCCAATAACATATCTTCCAAATACATATTAATTCGTCTATATCCCAAATTGATCTGATTAAGCTAAATGTTGTCATAATTCCCTGAATCAACTAATATATTAAACATTTTACTAGTGTATTCATTACTATCGTACAATACTATGCCTCCCCGCTTGTCGGGCTTCATAACCCTAACTGTCCTATCATTCATTAATTGTTGTAATAATAGGACCTCCTCTTCTTTTAAATTACTATAATTTCTGCCTCCCCTTGTTTTGTTATTTAACAAGTATAAATCCCTTGTAATTAATTTCTCAAAAAGTGAGACTTGTGGGTGTGGGGGTGGCTTAAATGTACTTTTTTTCTTCAGATCGCTATTTCCTATCTCTCTAGTGCCATCTTTAAAATGTAAGGCCAAGTTCAATTTTCTAGTGTATTTTTTAATGTCAATTACACTATCAACTACCCTGAAGTTCATATTTGGCACATATTTCAAACCTTTTGAGAAAAGAGAAAAATATTCCTTTCCAATTGTTAAGTCAGTGTAATTGAATATGTTAAATCCATTATATTGGTGCAAAACAGACTTAGCCTGCTCATCACCCTCATTAATAGAATGATGCTCATCACTGACCCTTTTATTTGTACATATGTCCGTACCCATCTCTACCATCGTCGTTGTCACCAGTTCTGATTGTTCCAATACCTCTGTCCTGTACTTCTCCCATTCCCTCTCCATTTCCAGTTCTTTTGCTGATGCCTGTTGGTGTCCTGGTCGCTGCCCTCCTGAAAATCCTGATTTTCATAGTTTTTGTAAGATTCCCTGTGAACACTATTATTTCTTTTATGGTTCCTATAGTTAAATTCCATTTCAATTTTATTTCTTTTTTGTTGATTCACCAAATTCCACTCATATGCCTTCCCTTCCTTATATTCTCTCATGTCTCTCTCTATTTTCTTACTTTTTCTTTGCACAATACTATTAGCTTTCTTGTCCGCTTCCATAAACTGTTTATGGTATAAATTCTCCCATTGGTCAAATACTAAATCTTCAGTTACATTCTTATTCAATTTCTCTGCCATTTCAATATATTTACATAGTTTCTCATCATTCTTTTTCACTAATAGCTTCATATAATCAATGCCAAAACGATTAAGCAAATTCTCAAATTCTTGACAATTACTATCATTTAATTCAATGCCCATTGGTTTCTTAAAAAATCTTAGTCCCTTAGGGACTATATTCATAGTTATACATTTATTCAAATAGGCATTGTCTATTTTAATACCTCTTATTATACCTATGTATTTACCCAATGCATAAATATTTTCCTTAAGAGTTCCTTGGTTGTGTTCTACAGCTGCTTTACTTTTTATATCGCTGCTTTTAGCGTTTTCAAAACATATGTCAACTGATAAAAAGTCATCAAGTTTATCTCAAATACCAATATTACAATTGTTATTACTAATATCATTTGTAACTAAAATATTAGCTCTAGGACTGGAACATTGTTGTACAGTCATTTTCGGAGCTTTCGTACTGCTAGTAATGGCAGAAGAAAAAGTTTTACCTGCCATCACTCGCTTCGGTTTTGTGCCAGTGCGTTTAGATTCACCTTCAAAATTATACAATGAGAAATCAAAAGTAAAATCCTTTTTAGTTAATTTACTGTTGTCCTGCATCTTGTTACGTATGTCTATACCATTACGTTGTTGCTTTTTTGAGCCCACTGAATGCTGACCATTAGGAATGTCAAAGTCAGCTTCACTCGAGCTAGATAATTCTCCAGTTTCATGTGAATAAACGATTTCTGTACATTTGGGCTCAAGCTGGGTCATGAGCTCAAGTAGTCGAGTAACTTCCCCTTTCAGTGATGATACCTCCATTCGCAACTCGCTAATTTCATCAGTACTGTTAGGCGTACGCTTCCCGGTAGCCTGTTCCCCCTGGGTATCCATAACAACGAACCAGATACAGGAAATAACACTACAAACCAAGGCAAAAGTAAATAATCCAAGAAGAACAAAGCTCAAGTTGAGCGAAGCAATAATACCACCTCTTTATTAATCGACACAGCAAATGGGTAAAAAGTACTCCAAACCACACAATAGCAAGTAAGACCAAACAGTAAAAGATTAAGCGCTTTCATCCACTGAATCATGGACTTCATCAGAATCAAACAAACTAATTGGATGATTCATTTGAAACCCTTTTTGGCGCCAACTTTTTGTTAAATTTAAAAACATATTCATCTTGCTTTTTTTGAAAAACATACTTTTTCTTACAATAACATTGCATAGTTTCAGAAAATAAATTCGTATACAATTCTAACCATACAAACATTGCCTGCATTAATATATTAAATGCTTCCCCCCTGAGGAAACAGAAGTGAAAAAGGAAGCATGAGTAATAGTAGGAAGCTAGCAGGGATTACTGGCAGAGCTAGCAGGTGAAAACAACCAGAAGCAGGCAATTACACAGGCAGAACAGTAGCCCAGCCCAGCACTTAAAACTCTACAAACAACAGCGCAGAATGTTTCTCTCAAGAGACACTGCAACAGGGGAGTAAGCTATTAGAAGTGAAAACTGAAAAAGCTTCACTCAGACCAAAAATGCTAGGGGCTGCCATAGCTGTTATAAGGAGACATATGCAACCTGCTGAGGGTAGTGACTATGCAAATGCTGCCAGACAACCCACAATGAGGAGAAGGAGAAGAGTGTACAGGCCCAGGGTCACCTACCAGGGGTTACATGAGCTGGAGATAGTGGAGCGCTATAGAGTAGACAGAGACCTCCTGCAGCAAATTGTTGAGCTGTGCAGGCCACACCTCACACATAGAACCAACAGAGGGGAACCCATCCCAGTGGAAACCAAGGTATGTGTTGGCCTAAGAATACTAGCAACAGGTTCCTTCCAGAGACCAACTGGTGATATGATGGGGATATCACAGGCATCAGCATCCAGGGTACTGCACCAGTTCTTGGATGCCATGTCAGCACATGTCGGTGAGCATGTATATTTCCCCAATTCCCATGAGGTATTGGCCAGCAATATGCGTCTCTTCCAGCAAATAGCGGAATGCCCTGAGGTAGTGGGTGCAATAGACTGCACGCATATACGCATCAAAGCACCAGCCGGTGAGCGGGGTAGGGCCTACATTAACCGCAAGGGCTTCCCCTCCATCAACTGCCAGGTTGTGTGTGATGCCCAGGGCATAATAATGAATGTGTGTGCTGGCTGCCCTGGAAGCTACCATGATTCCCATATCTGGCATTTGACGCAGCTGTACCAGACATTTGCCAATGGGGGCATCCCACATGGTCACTTAGTGGGGGATGCTGGCTATGCACTGGAGCTGTGGCTGATGACACCCATCAGAAATGCACACACACCTGTACAAGAGCGCCATAATGAGGCACACGCACAAACACGAAATGTAATTGAGCATGTGTTTGGGCTGCTCACGTCATGGTTCCGGTGCCTGGACACATCTGGTGGAGCCTTGCAGTACTCACCAACTACATGTACCCAAATTGTCATGGTATGTGCTATGCTGCATAATATGATTCTGTGAAAACAGCTGCAGCAGGACCAGCATAGGGCTGGGCCAAACAGCCCCCCCACCATTGCCAAGCCAATCACAGGCAGAGCGTGACTCGGAGGAGGAACAACCTGAGCCTGCCCCAGTAGGCAGAAGGAGGCGTGCCCAGTATGCCTTGGCCTTGGCAAAGCGGCAACGCATAGCACATACACTGGCTCAGTAGGAACCCAGGAAATTATACCTCTCTCTGACTCACACATATAGTAAAAGGGATGCCTAAGTTGCACAACCTGCTATCAAACATGTACAGGGAGTGTAGTATGGGCATCCAACATAGACAGCCCTGCAGCACCACCTGAGGCATGACTGTCATGTGTTAAGCAATGTAACACCATGTAGTATATGCAAACTTGATGACCCTGACTAACATCCTACCCTCACCAAACATGATGCCACGATATGAAGATGAGATTATCAATTACAATAATTGTCTAAAGTATTGCTGTTAGTCAAAGGGGATCCAATGCGTGCCAGCCTGGGATGACATGCTGAGCAAGACACAATGCTCCACCTACTAGGGATAGTGTGCACCTATCAGTCCTGGCCTTTAGGATACTGGCAAAGGCTGTTGTCACCCCCACTGTGCCTTGAATAGGTAAGGCTCAAAACACAAACCCACCTCCATAGGTATCACAAGGGATAAGAACCTAGATGTAATGCTACCCAATGCCAGATGTCTAAACTGCAAGATGCATGCAGTCTAAACTCCCCTTAGCATGGAGAATGTTGATATCTGTCCTGTAACAGAAAACTGGGTTAAGGCTCACAAGAGCACCCTAACACTACCAGGTTACACCTCATACTGTGCTTTACAGCCCCAAAACATGGAACAAACTACAAAAGGAGGGTGAGTAGCAATAATTGTCAAGGATAACCACACCCCCATGTTGGTCCACAACAAGAAGCAGCATGGACTATCCATGGTCAAGTAACAGTGGCTAAGACTGCCTGCCAGTTTGTAGCCTGCCACAGACTACCCTCCTAATGCCAGGAACTGCACTTGGCCTACGTTGGAACACATGGAAATATCAAGCTCTCCAAACAACATTATATTGGGTGACTGAAAATACTGAAACATAGACTGGGAGCATTATTCTAGCTCCAACACCCTAGGCCAAAGGTTCCTAGAATCCATAAACCAAAATGCTCAGGAACAACGTACCACTCCCACAAGAGGGGTAAGCATACTGGATGTGATAATCAGCAACATGGGTACTCTATGGCCAGATGAGAAGTGTATCCCTCACTGGTAAGATCAGACCATAGAGTAATCACACTGGATATTCACATCCTGACCACAGTCCCTGGCCAGAAAACCACAGTGAAAAACATGTGTAAAGGAAATGTTGCACTCCTCCAAACTGATGTGGAATCCATTAAAGGCCCTGTGCCTGTGGAAAATATGGGCCACACCTCAGAACCCTTTATAAATGCATTCTATGAATACATTCAGGAATGCATGGATTATGCAATCCCAAATAAAACCAAGGCCCAATACCATACACGTAGGCATCTGGCATGGTGGACCCCAGCCATTACCAAACCATGCAAGAGAATGAGGAAGCCACCACATGATAGAGCAAACCCAAACAGTAATCTCTGATCAGTATTATGGCAATAAAATATGGCCACTCATAAAATCCACTAAGGCCAGCTACAACAAGTTGAATCTGTGAATCTTGGGCAATGTTACACCTGCCCCATGTACACAGACAACCCCCTCCTCCCCCCAAGAAATGCAAATATATGTGAGAGATGCAACCACGTCTCCAAACTTGAGGCTGAGCTCTCTCAACTCAGTACTGTCTAAACTAGTCAGGAGGAGAAGGTAACCACACACACCACAAACCCAGTCCCACATAGACCTATCACAACTGCAAACCAAAGACATAAACACACAAAAACATTCCCGGAGGCTCTAATTAAAAAACACCAAATCAACAGAGGCCTCCAAAGCAGACACCCAAGCAACCACTACCCCCAAACATAGCACATGCAACACATACTACACAAAGTCAGTGTGCCAAACAGTCACAGCCCGTAAGGACAAACAACATGCCTGATACACTTGTAATAGGTGACTCCATAGTCAGACACACTGATGTCCCACTCACCAGACTGAACAAAGAAAAGGGTACAGTAAGCTGCCTGTAGGCTGCTACAATCCACCACATAACACAAGCACGCAGGTCACTCCAAAGCAAGTACAAATATGACTCAGTCATTGTCCATGCTGGTGTGAATGACCTGAGAAGTACCTCCCTGAACTACATGTAAAGAGACATAGAGAAGCTCTCCGATTATGTAGGCCAGGCCGGTATGACTCTGACCCTGAGCAGCATCCTACCCCCACCAAGAATGATGCCACAGTACAAACACAGAATGATCAGCTTTAACAATTGGCTCAATTACTGGTGTCATTCCAAGAGGATCCAATGTGTGTCTGCTTGGGATGTCATGCTTGACAAGCCACGATGCTTTGCCAGGGATGGCTTGCACCTGTCACCCCTGGGCGTCTGGATATTGGCTAAGGCTCTTGCCACCTCCATAGTGCCTTTTGTAGGCAAGGCTGAAAAGACAATCCCAGCCCCCTAGAAAACATAAGTGGAAAAAACATAAGGGTAATGCTGCTCAATGCCAGAAGTCTAAACCTCAAGATGCATGCTCTTGAGGCCCTCCCCAGTATGGAGAACATCGATGTCTGTGCAGTGATGGAAACCTGCATCAAGGCTCCTGAGAGCACCCCAGCACTACCAGGTTATACCTCATATCATGCTTTTTGGCCCCAAAACCTGGACCAAACCACAAAAGGAGGGGGAGTATCCATATTCAGCAAAGATACCCACATGTCCAGGTTACTGACAATGCACGAAGCATAAGAGACCATCCATGTGCAAATAACAGTAGGCAAAACCGCTGCACAGTTTGTAGCATGCTACAGACCATACTCTCAGACCCAGGAACACCACTCAGCCTTCCTGAAGACACTGGAGAGTATGAATGTCTCCCCAAATACCAAACAAGGTACTCACAAATCACCACATAGGTGGTAATCCATTATGTATGGAAGAAGTAATCAGGGACCTAGGGACACAAGTGGACAGTAACCCCACATGTGACACTCACATTGCCAACGTGGCTAGGAAGACCACCTATATTGGCCACCTTATCATGAAAGGATTCACATCTACATCAAGAGAGGTCATTGTGCCCCTATACTCTTCTCTTATCAGGCCCATAATTGAGTACAATGCCCCATTTGGGATGTACCGTATCCGACACCTGCAGCAGTTAGAAAGACCTCAAAAGTACCTCACCAAGAGGATAAAGGGTCTCAAACATTTGTCATATGCTGTCTGGCTGACAACACCCCAGCTGTATGCAGTCACATACTGCATACTCAGAGGCAATGTATGCCCGATGTACAAGGTCATGTCCAATACAGAATTGATGGACATGCTCCACCTCAGAAAATCCAAATCCATCAGAGCCGCGAGAGCAACAGATGTCAACCTCAACACATAAATAAATAGGATGTGCTGGAGGGACAGATTCATAACGCAGAGGCTCCCTACACTCTGGAACAGAATCCCACTCCATGTTAGGCAGAGCCCCTCACTGACTCTCTTCAACAGGAATCTTGCCAAGTGGATGGGAGATTGTAGATTTATACCGGGGGTCTTCACTGTGTCACATCTAGACAGAGGCACAGTAAAGTAAACCATAAATGGGCATAATATTCACATAGCAAGGGGTGGTGAAAGCCACACACACTCTGGCTAGGCTTATAAATGCAGTAGGGCAGATAGCTTAGTATGAACCTATGAACCTATGAAGATACAAATTGTACAGGACACTAAGGATAATAACAAGGCTTTCTTAACTGATGGTAGGAACCTTGTTGGGAATTCACAGATATGCTCTGAATTACCAAATATTACAAACAATACACCAAACCCACACACATTGCCAACATCCAACCTGACAGGTTCAGTGCAAACTCCACCCCCCAAAATGCCAAATATCTATCCCAGCAGAGTGCTGGCCCCCTGACATTGCAGATGCTGAGGTAACAGCCAGCATCTTCAAAGCAAAACACACAGCATCAGTGGTACGAGATGGTGTCCTGGGCTGTGTCCAACATGAACTCCAAGAAGAATGGAACACCAAATAACACTACTGCTCAATTTCAGCCTTACCACAGGATATGTACCCAAAGAGCAGTGTACAGCAACAGTGGTCCCTCTCCACAAAAGTGGTGCCTGAATGGATACTGCAAACTATCACCCCAGAATCCTGACAAGCTTGGTCTGCAAAGCTATGAAATGGATCATCATGGACCTCAGAAATAAAGATATTGGGGACCTACAGACACTGGACCGTACCCAGCGTGGCTTTCCTAAGGGCAGATCCTGCCCCTTAATCATGTTTGACTCATTTGAAACAGTCATCAAGGCCATTGATGAGGGGAATGTGGTCCACACAGCCTATCTGAACCTTGCAAAAGCCTTCCATACAATACCCCATTTGTTCATTATAGATAAGCTCACCAGCTTAAATATAAACCCCTATGTCAGTAGATGGGTTGCAAACCAGCCCAAGGACAGAACTGACATGGTCAGAAATGCTGCAGCCATGTCAGACTACAAACCAGCTACAACTGGCATCCCACAAGGCTCGGTCCTGGGCCCTCCCTTGTTTGGTATATATTTCCCATAGGTACAGGCCAACATGGAAGGACTGCGTCTGAACAAGTTTGCAGAGGACTACAAACTGGGCACCATATCTGACCCTCCAGCTGACACAAGCATCCTACAAAAGGTCCACATAGAAGCAGCCAACTGGTGCCAGAGCCATGTCATCAAGCTAATTGCAGAAAAGTGTATAGTCATCCCCTGTGGATAAACAGTAAGTGCCCACCAATTACCACATAGGTGTTAATCCACTAAGTACTTTAGAAGTAATAAGAGAGCTGGGGGCACAATTTGATAGATATCTTACATTTGACAACCATGTGGCTGTAGTGGTTACAGAAACATACCATATGCCCACCTAATCATGAAGGTAGTCAGATCTAGATCAGGGGAGGTCATCATGCCTCTTCAGTCATCCTTCATCAGCCTCACAATTGAGTACAATGGCCCCTGTGGGATGTACCTCAGCAGACACCTCCAGCAACTGGAAAGACCCCAAAAGTACCTCACCAGGAAGAACAAAGAGGTTGAACAAATGCCATGTGTTGCCTGATTAAACAAACTGCAGCTCCACACAGTGCCATACTGCCTGCCCAGAGGCAATCTGTGCCTGATGTATAAAGGCATGTTCAAGCTGGAATGAATGAACATGCTGCACCTTGTACAATCTGAATGCCAGTGAGCTATACACATGAGAGACCTGAACCCCAGCACTGACATACATAGGACATGCTGTAGTGATTGATCCATAACCCAGAAGCTCCCTCCACTTTTGAGTAAACTCCCAGTACAGGTTAGCCAGAGAGTCCCTCATTGACTCTCCTCAACAGGAATCTTGATGAGTGGATGGGAGATGGCAGGTTTACCCTGGGTATCACTGTTATGTCACGGGTAGACAGAGGCACAGTATACTAACCTTGAAATATGTCATGTCAAAATCCAGTTACAATGTGTGTTGAAGGACAAACACACTCTCTGACTAGCAGTAGAAATGGCCTAGGGCACATCGCTAGTGTTTGTCAATGTCCACCCAAGTTGTGGAATACACTACCAATGTTGGACAAGCCTGGTTTAAGTAGTCCATATCCAAACAAAATGCAACATGGTCATATGTGCACAACTGGCCCTTAACCTGTCTGGTGTGCTCACTATGAATATTTAAAGCAGTGATAGGACTGAAACCCAGGATACTGTCCACCACAGTGAAAGTACTGAACCAGTACACTATACGATATTACAGTGTTTGGTCAGTATGAAAGGATGTTGACAACTGTATGCAAGCTATCCCATGGAAACCCTGCCGGCACAGTATAATCCCTGCTGGGTTCAGACACAAAGCAGTTGGGCAGTAAGTACACAACATGACTCCCAACACACAACTATAAATGTGAGATATTGTTGAAGTTCACACACAACCACAAATGTGGTGGACTGCAGATTTCAACATATGGAAAACACACACTGGACATGCTCACACAGTTTGATAAATGAGACATATGTCAGGCAACTAGCCATGGAAAGCCTGAACTGGGCATGCTCACACACTTAGGCCATGTCTCAGTTTAGCAGTTGGCCACACATATCTGGTATTTGTATGTGTTAATCCAGGAACCAACCACAATACAGCAATCTGCCCAGTGCACACAGTTAAATGACTACAGAGACATAAGTTAAAGAGTGGATCCCTCTCATATTCAAACATCTTCCACAGATACACAAGTTGTTCATAGAAACAGGGAAAGCTATGGCAATAAAGACCTGCAAACAGTTTATCAGCAACAAATATTGTGCATATGAAAATTAAACATATGGGTGTAGAGGTCAATACTAGGCTGTTTGCCCTAGAGAATACAAGCTTAGCCAGGGTGTGCTTGGCATCTGCCTCTTCAGTACAGTAGGCTACTGTGCCTCTGTAAAGTAGGTCACAGAAGGCACTGTTTAAGGCTAGTGTGCTGTGCCTCCATCAAGCAGGGACACAGTGGAGATCCCAGGGGTTGAATTTGCAATGTCACATCCATGTGGCTGGTATTTGCTGGAAGATGTTTGGCAAGGACTTATGACAGTAATTGGGCGTCAATTACAGACTGAGGGGAGCCTTATCTGCAGTGTCTGGAAAATGTCACTTTCAACACCTTGACGCGATGAGTTTGAGGGATTGAAGTGTCGTGCCAATACTGTTCAGAGGCATCCTCCCTCTGTGGGATATTGCTCTGTAATGTATTAGCTCCCTCCTTCTGTTGTACGGCTTATATATGTCTGGTGTACACCAGACATGTCTCCTGTTGTGGAGGAGTCATGGGTTTATTTGGGATAGCATGATCAATGCAAACCTTCCAGATGCTCATAGAATGCTATCGTCAAGGATTATGCAGAGTGGCCTGTATAATCCCCCAGCATGTGTCCTTTGAAGTCTTCCACCCCAGTCTTCACAAGTGCCATTAATGTGAATAGCACACTCTGCTAATGTGTCTCTCTCTCAAATGTCATAACATAGTTAGGTAGGGGTTTGAATCCTGCAAATGCTTAGTGTGTGCGTGTTTAGGTGAGGGGGTTAGTGTGTGTGCAATTCTGTGTGAAAGGAATGTCCCTTTTGGCAACTAGAAGAACACACTGCATGATGCACATTCCTCTTTCTAAACACTGATGATGTCAGCACCCTATAAGTACAGCAGGAGAAGGAAAACTTCCCAGTAATGTGATTCGCGTGCTCCGCTAATGCGTCTCTCTCAAGTGTCATAACATAGTTAGGTAGGAGTTTGAATCTTACAAATGCCATGTGTGTTTTTGTCACACAGTTTGTCCATGTGTGTGGGGTGTTGCTCTTAATATTGTATGATATAGATCATATCAGTAATGTCAATGCACACATGAGGTATGTGTGTGCCACATAGACATATGTACCTGTGACCTTAAATAGTTCCCATGTGTGAAGCCTGCCTCATGTGAATACATGTAATTTGCATTACACAACTTTATGACTGTGGTTTTCTGTGCAGGGGCTGCATTTGGTATGTGAATATACAGTGAGAGTAGTCTATGGTGTCATCTTACCAGCGAGGGATACACTTCTGGTCTGGAGCATATAGTCCACATGTTGGTGATGAACAGGTGCAGCATGTTTTCCCCTCTTGTGGGAGTGGTAAGAAGTTGTTCCATAGTAATTGAGTGTATGGATTCTAGGAACCTTACACCTAGGGTGTTGGGGCTACAGTAACGCTCCCAGTCTATGTGTGGGTAAATGAAGCTGCCCAATATATTGTTGTTTGGAGACACTGGCAGATATTCATGTATTCTTAAGTAGGCCAAGTGGGTTACCTGGGTTTGGGAGTGTGGTGTGTGCCAGGCTATGAACTGGAAGGCAGTCTTACCCACTGTTAGTTGCACATGGATAGTCTCTGATGCTTCGTGCTGTGCCACCAACCTGGAGGTGTGTGTATCTTTGATGAATATTGATACTCCCCCTACTGTTCTGTTTCGGTGCAAGTTTTGGGGCCGACAAGCATGGTATGAGGTATAACCTGCCAGTGCTGGGGTGCTTTTGTGGACCTTGAACCAGGATTCTGTTACTGCACAGATATTGATGTTCTCCATGCTAAGGACAGTTTCCAGTGCATGCATCTTGAGGTTTACACTGCTGGCGTTGAGTAGCATTACTATTAGTTTCCTATGCCTTGTGATACCTATGGAGGTGGTCTTGTCTTTTGAGCCTTCCCTAAAAAAGGGACTATGGGGGTATCAAGAGCCGTTGCTAATATCTGAAAGCCCATGGGTGACAGGTGCAAGCTGTCCCTAGCAAAGCAGTGTGGCTTGTCGAGCATGTCATCCCAGGCTGACAGGCATTGGATCCCCTTTGAATGACACTGAAACATAAGCCAATTGTTGAAATTGATCATCTTGTCTACATATTGTGGCATCACTCTTGATGAGGGTAAGATGCTACTCAAGGTCAGGGTCATACCAGTCTGGGCCACATGCTCAAAGAGCTCCTCTATGTCTCTTATCATGTAGTCCAGGGAGGTACGTCTCAGGTCATTCACACTGGCATGGACACTGACTGAGTCATATTTGTACATGCCTTGGAGTGGCCTGTGTGCTTGTGTTATGTGGCAGATCATAGCACCCGACAGGCATCTCACCGTGACCTTCTCCTTGTTCAGCCTGGTGAGCGGAATGTCAGTGTACCTGACGATAGAGGCACCTATCACAAGTGTAGCAGGTGTGTTGTTTAGCCTTACATGCTGTGACTGTTCGGCACACTGGCTTTGTGAGCTATGTGTTGCACATGTTCTGTTCTGGGGTAGCAGTTGCTTGTGTGTCTGCTTTGGAGGTGTCTGCTGCTTAGGCAGACTTTTATTTAGAGACTCCGAGTATGTTGTCGTGTGTTTATTTGTTTGGATTGCTGCCGTGGTAGGTCTATGTGAGACTGAAATTGTAGTGACTGTGGTTTCCTTCTCCTCCTGACAGGTTTTGCCAGTACTGAGTTGTGAGAGCTTAGCCTGCAGTTTGGCTATATGGTTGCATCTCTCACATGTGTTGGAGTTTGTTGGGAGAAGGAGAGGGTTGTCTGTGTACATGAGGCAGTTGTAACATTGCCTCTAGATTCCCAGATTCACCAGCTGGACTGGAGAGGAGACTGACAACTGACCTTTGGACATGCTAGAATAGTATTGGGAATTCCTTTATAAGTAACAACAAAAAGGGCCAATGGGGAACAAGGTACTCAAGGTGAGTTTGTGAGGGTGTAGTGCTTTTAATTTGTTAGTGCTGGCATATATAAATGCTTTAGTGAGCAAGTGCCAGGTAACTCAAATGAAATGTGTTACAGGTAACTTAATTGCATAAATGACAAACACTAACTTTCTGTCAAGTGAAACAAGGACATACGTACAGTAAGCAATGCAGATGTCACTAGGGACCCACAGAGGCACAGTAAAGCTGCGTTTCAGGTGGAATTAGTGTTTCAGGGAAATAACAAGCAAACAAGCATACAAACAAAGCTACATTCAGCAGGCATGGATCTAATCTATGCTACAGCAAACAAGGAGTACCAATTTCAGTAAGAAACAGTTCAAATATGCAGGCACTATAAGCCTTTAGCCAGAAATTCCCAGCTCAGACGGGCAGAGTCCAGCCTCTCCTCCCACAAGAGTGCAGACCATGAACCTTCATAATGTCAAATAACTGGCCTGAAGCCCAAGTGCTTAAACCACAACTAATACACATTTATAATAACAGACACTGAGCCCTCAATCAGCAGTTCCCAACTTAGTAGGCTGTATGCTACCTGTCCTGCCACCACAGTATCCCTGACATTTAATGAGCCTCACCTCCTGTCATAGTTAGTTGTGTGTTTTGGGGCTGTCAAGCATGGTATGAGGTGTAACCTGGTAGTGCTAGGCTGCTCTTGGGAGTCTTGAACCTGTTGTCTATTACTGCACAGATATCAACATTCTCCATGCAGAGTAGAGGTTGTACTGCATGCATCTTGCGGTTTACATGTCCACCATTGAGTATCATTACTTCCATTTTCTTATCCCCTGTGCTACCTATGTCAGTGGCCTTCTGTTTACAGCCTTACCACCAGAATGCAAAGATGTGCAGACATTACACTATGCTAATTAATAGGGGTGTACCAAACAATACAATGGCAATCATACTGTTAATGCATCAGGCATGCTGGGATATACCCACAATGATATCATTACGCTGAACAGTTGACAACATGATAATAGTACTACACATCTATGTAGTCACCCTGTGCATCAGCACCATGTTAACCGGTCCTGCATCGATGTTACAGATTGCAGGAGGTGGCACAGTTTCATCATATGCACAGGGTGTGTACTTGGTATGCCTGAGTCTGCCACTGATACATCCAATCGACATGTATGTGTGTGTGTGTTAGTGAGGGACAACCGTAGAAGATGGGGCAATGTTGATGCAGTGTGTGCGTGTATGTGTTAGCCCTAGGTGTTAGCATTAAGCATGTGTATATGCATGCACAGAGTTCCACCTCATGGCTGCCATATACGGGTGTTTGTGGCCAGCCACAGACTGTACCTGCCAGGTCTTACAGATCACTGTCTCTGGCCACAGACACGTACCTGTGCCTGGCAGGGGTGCTATGGACAGTATCAGGTACTAAGCCAGACTGGGTACTGTCATCAGAAGCAGGTGGTTGATGACTGGAGACATGTCCCTGCTGAGACTGTCCAGAGCCATGTGCACGTGGTCTCATAGGGTGGTCTGATGACAGCACAGACCCAGCATTGCTGGGGCTGGTACTGGCACTATGGGAGTGGCCGCGGGTTTGTTGTCGTCCACGATGACTGCTAGCTGCTGCTGTTGCTGGCATTCATCCACATCGATGCCTCAATCGTCCTGTGTTGCCCTGGCTCATGGACATGTAGTTGTGGAACAGATCTAATGTGTCCCCCCAACGTCTGTCAATGACCTCGGTGAAATTATGGATGGCAGCCGCAACGTCACACATAGTGTCATTCATAGCAGTGCGATGTGCTCTCAGCTCCCTCAAACCCTGTCTGGTGTACCGTTCCATATGTGACTGTGCCTGCATTACAGCCCGGAACATAGCTGACATTGAAAGACCTCTGTGGGCACATCTGACAGGGGCAGTATGTCCACAGATGCTCCCACAAGAACCTCTGGACATCTGCCTGTGTGGTACCATGTCAGGACTCTGGCCATGGCTGCTGAGAGGGGATGCATGTGCCACTGATACCACATTACCCTGGTCAATGCCCACTGTATGCTGTCCATCACCTAGGGATATTGGTGACAATGGATGTATTGGCAGGATGACTATGCGCATTGATGGGGTTGACAGCTGTGTACTGTCAATTGGCTGACCAACAATGGACCCTGGCACACCTCTCTGTGCCATTACACAGGTATCATCATTATCACTATCCCCAGCAGCAGATTCAGGTTCCCTGCTGCACACCACCAGGGCAGCACCAGAACCTGTGAGAGGAAGACAGGAAACACAGTTTACAATGTGTACACAATGTTACCACACATGCACACATGCACACATGCACACATGGGCACATGCACACATGCACACATGCACACATGCACACATGCACACATGGGCACATGCACACATGCACACATGGGCACATGCACACATGGGCACATGGGCACATGCACACATGCACACATGCACACATGCACACATGCGCACATGCACACATGCACACTCCTCAGTACATGAGATACAAACACACAGACACAAACACACCAGCAATCACACACATAGCAATACCATTTAGGGTAGTATTACTATTATTATCATTAGTATTAAACAGAATTTACACACAAGTACACCGTCAAACGATGAGCTTTAGAAGATAGGGCCGGTAGGCATTTACAAACATAAGGCAGGGCGCAAGGATATTTCTCTTTATCTGATATACATAACATTACAGACTTTTAACTGTTGTTTATGTTTTAGTTAATGGCAGGCTAGTCTTAGCTTTTTGAGCAATTTAGTTAAGCAAGTGTCTTGCTAGTGAGTTTTAGACTATTTTTGTAAATGTTTTGAGAAGTTGCAATGTTTTAGTTTGGGAGACCGATAATTGACCAGTGGTGTGTGCAAATGGTTTGTTATTTGACTATTTTTGAAGTATTTTTACCAGTTGGACCAAGGGAGGAGTGGGTTAGCTTCCTGATATGTAGTTGTTTGGTAGGGAGTCATTAAGTTTTTAGTGCTGGGGTTTATTTAGAGTTGTTTAAAGTTTTGAAGATTTTATGAGTTGGGTATGGTGAAAGATTATTGAAGAATTATTCTATCAGAGTTTTTCAAGCAAAGTACAGGTGTGAGTTCTGTAGGTGGTTCCTTGAATAGGTTAGTACAGTGGTGATGTGGGGTTTCTAGGCGTGCAAGCTTCAACAATGTTAAGGTGAGTGAGATGAGTGCTGGCCAGTAGGGTAGAGAAGGCATGAGCAGACTAGCAGGAGCCTATAGCAGGGGGTAAGGGAGGCTGGTGGGCGGGACAGGAGGCCACTATTCGGGTAAGGAAGGTTTTAATGGCTTGACTGATATGAATATGGTTGTTGGAGTTTATTGAATGAGTTTGATATGGCACAATTCTGGAGTGGGTGTTCATCGACATGATGGCTAGGTATTAATGTTTATAGTGAAGTTTTTTATATATGGAATTTTTGGTAGCAGTAGAAGAGAAAGTGTTGTTGGTGTTTGGGAAAAAACTTGGTTTGTTTTTGGCAAGAAAGTTTTAGACTTTGGTGAAGGTTTGGTGGTTTGTAGAAGAGCTATGTTTGGATGAGGCATTAGTAGATATGCAAGCAAAGTCATCTGCATATTATATGCAAGTCATCTGCAGGATGACTGCAGATGGCTTCAGGGATATATGTGAAGATGTCGCTGTCAAAGATAAAAAACCTTGAGGAGGGGTCCTGGTATGATGTAGTAGAGGAACTCCTATGTTTAGACTGAAAAAGCTTGTTGTCTTGCAGTGAGGGTAAGCTTGAAGAGGGTCAAGGGCTGGAGTATCTAGAGCAGTCAAGGGGTTGAGTTGTAGAATACAGTGATGGTAAACCATATGAATGCTTTTGATGGAATCCTAGAAAGAAGGAGGATATTTTTATTATTCGGTTATTTTTATTGTTTTATTTAAAGAGATGAGGCCAGGGGTTGAGGTGTACTAAAAGAGAGTCTGAATTAATGAATGTGTGAGTAGTGGGGGGTAGTTTTAGGGTTAGATATAGTTGGTGGTGCAGCATGTTTTCCATAATTTTGGCATTTTGTGATAGATAGGCCATAGGTCTATAGGTGGATAGTTCTGTTTTCCTAACTTCCTTTTAAGAGGTGTGGATATGGCTGATATTTTCCAAATTGAGGGGATGAACCTCCATTGTGGAGTTCTGTTAATGGTTTGAGAGATATTTTATTGTCATGAAGTTTAGGATTTGGAGGTACAGCTTAATTAAAGATCGAGATAGGTATGGTTAGCTAGTTGTTAGCAAAGGGATCTGATAAAGGATGTGACACTGGGCTGAAGTTACTGAGAGTGGTGAGTCGGGTATGGTGTTTAAAAGTGTGTGGGGTGGAGACTGTTGGTTTAGTGGATGACTGGAGTGGTTGGGTGGAGAAATTGAATGAATTAGGAGGAGAATCTTAGTTGCCTAATGATTGGATTCAATCGGAGTAGTGGATTTGCCTGGTTGGAATTCTTTATTTTGCTTGGCAGGAGATGTTTCTGGTTGCCTGGTTGGAGGTTGCCTTGATTATTTAAGTAATTTTATTTTTCTAGTTTTTATTTGTTTTTTATGGATTTTTTTTTAGAAGGAATTTGTCTAATTAGTATGGCGTAGTTTGGTAGTCTTAATTTATCCGCATTGTTTGATATTGTTAACATGGTTCTGTGTCTGTTGTTGTAGGGTTTCTGTTCTATTTTTTATTAGTTGAGTTTTGGTGGGCATTGTTGTTTTAGTATAGTGTTGAGTTTTAATTTTAATGTTGACAAGTGTTCATCAAGGGGAAGAGAATGAATTGTTAAATGATGAATTGTTAAATTTTCACTCAATCTGAGGAACTTTCAAGTTTTCTTTTAGTTTGAATCTGATATTCCTATAAATGAGTAAGCTATTTAGAAAATTCTGTAGTCTTTCATGATGTATGTAACCAGTCACTAGGCCACCTAGGGGAGAGTTGAGATATAGTATGTGAGGGATGACTGTCTGAGATCATTCAGTCTAGTATGCTAAACTTCAAGACTATTGTTGAGGATTGGTTAATATTAGTATCCATTGTGGTGATTTTGTTATGTAGCTGAACAGGGATGGGGTTGGAGGAATAGGTTGGACTGTGCTGTGCATTATTAACATGGATGGGACAGCGGTTGAGGACCCTTGGTTTCTTGAGGGTATGTTGTTGGCTATCGGTTAGTTGAGGGTAGTTGTTGGCTATCCAATATAGGTGACAAATAGAGTTTCCCATTGTATTCAGGCCCTTACTGATTTTATTTATTAGGTTAATGCCCTAGGTGATTGGGTAGGTTGTTTTTAGAGCTAGTTTGTGTTAAAGTAGACTATTATATAAAACAATTAGGTTAGTATCTTTTCTTCTCCCTAAGCTATATAGTATTTTGTAACCTCTCTCCTCTTTCTCTATCTGCCCTAAGTATTTTAAATACCATGCAGGAGATAGTTGTCTTATGTTGGGGAGGGAGTATGTGTTCAGGGAGATTATGATTATATTGAGGTAATGGCTAGTACAATGCATAAGTGGGAGGTTTCTTGGAGCCAGTCGGTGGGTGAGGTGGGTGGCATGGGGAGGAGACCAGAAGTGGGTGGGAGTGTGCTGGGGAGGATGGTCCCATCTTTGGTTGGATTTTTGGATGGATACTTAGTAGTACTAGTTTTTCTAGTTTTACTAGTAGTCTAATTTTGGTAATTTTTGGAGTAGTTGTATTTGGATTTTATTTGGATTTGGGTGGTGGTTTTTTTGTTATTTTTTGGAGGGTATAATTTTCAGCAGATCAGTGGGAGTAGAGCAGTAGTGTTTGGTTGGGGTCTGGTTTGAAACCCTCTGAATGTTTTTGATTTTGAATAGTAGAAAAGAAGCTATGCTTGATTTTAGTGCTAATAAAGAAAGAGGAAGGAGTTTATAATTATTTATAGACATGTTATATATGTCTTATATAGGTGGAGGTTCATCATCTTCAAGGGAATAGTAGTGGCTAAAAATGATAGTAGTGGTGGTGTAAGAAAAGAAGTTGTGTAGGGTGAGTAGGGGTTGTGTGGGTGTAGAAGGGGGCCTAAATGATGGCTATGTGGGGGCAGGTGGGCGGGTGGGATAGGGGGGGGGGGAGGGGAGCCGGGAGAAGGCCCAGTCCCGTTCTTTTGCAGTCCTCCTTGGTGATAGTAAATGTCTGATAGTAAGTGTAATGGAGTACATTGGGTACAGGCTCAACAATTACATATACACATATAAAATTGTAAAATATATTTACAATTCCCAACGTAAATAGGCATTTACAGTTGTAAAACACTTACTGGAGAGACACTGAGCCTTCATGGGGCCTGTAGCAGAGTGGATTGTAGTTTTACAAAAGGATTGTTATTACACACTCACCAGCATGAATTGACTGCCTTGCTGTTACACCAGAGGGACCTGCACAAATAAGACATTTATTGTCAGTGGGCACAACTGTGCCATTGATACTGTGAGTATGATACAGTTCAGTAGTACAACAGTTGGCTTTCACAGGTCTACTGCCGATATTGAGAATATCACTCTTGCACAATAATTACCAGGATAACAGCTATAAACACAGTACACACCTCACACATGCATAAACTACCAGTGTAGAGAACAGTCAACTATAGATATGGCATGTTACCTGCATGCTCCAAGTCCTCCTGCTGGGTGACTCCAGCCGCCATCATTACACATGTGCGGATGTTGTTGTTGTTGGGCTGGAGCCACAACACTTAGGAGGAGCCCCTCCAGTCTGGTGAGGGGGGTGTATAGCCACCCCACCACCTGTGGCAAGCTGTTGCCTGTGGATATCAGATGCACGCTGATGGACATTTCTAATTAAATCACTGCAGTGATGGCGTACCTGCTCATATGTCCGGTTATGCATGCCTATGTCATTTACCCAACGGGCAAGGTCTTGCCACAGTGCAGCCCTCTCCTGCTGGTTCTGGCTGGTGCAGGAAAAGAGTGTGGCAAAATCCCACACCAGGCTCTGGTGTATCTCCTCTTCCTCTGCAGCAGAGTATGTGGAGTTGCGCTGGTGCACCATTGCCCTGGAAGGAAAAGAAAAATATGTGAGCAAGTGATATGGCACACATAATACTCTACTGTAGTGATATCACTGAACTGCCATATATAGCATCTGTCTGTGTATTGGGGGATACACATGTAAATGATCACATAGCAGTGTTCAGCCAACAACTCTGTGACAGTGCATGGCACACTCCATACAGTAAACAAGTATACTCCAGCAGTCGGCACACTGTTTGAGGTCCAATGCACAGTCTCACACTGGGGGTTTGTATCAAGGTAATGTATGGGGAACATTGTCAACCCATGCAATGCATGCAATGTACAGTACAAATGTCACTGGTAATGCATCGTAGTCTTTGTTGCCATAACCATACCTACACCACAGTCACATACAGGGAACCACAGCACAACATACGGCAATGTAGTATGTTTGTATCCCAATACCTGACACATCTTTCTCTGGACTCACACCAAGAACACACACTACCATGACAGACACAAAGTCATGCTGAGCAATCACATCATTACAGACCTTGCACACAGTCAGTGGCACACTCATTCCACCTCACATAGTTGGTATTGCAATGAGTACATGTGTGTGCATTGTGTCATAGGCAGGTAGTATGCTATTGGGCCTGGGCCTACAACAGCATACTGTTATGATACCCTGCCCCTTGGGACACATGTAATGTGATTGTATTTGCTCCTGTCAAACAGTTACACAGGGTGACTCATATGGCATACTACCTATCTGCATAACGTTCAACAGGGGTATGTCTGACATCTACTAATGAGGAGCATTGCTTCTTAATCTTGGGTGGTTTACTTCAGGGTATGGCTTATTTGTGGGTAGGAACCTGTACCTCCACCATGTGATCTTTACTGCGGTGCCAAGGATGACAGACATAGGTCATTTATGCTGGGGATATTGTGAGGTGTTACCATGGTTGTTGGACAACTGTTATGGGTGTGACTTAACTATGTATATCCAGCAGTGGTAACCTCTGTGTAGGTAGTTTGAGAGGCACTCTATCTGTGGTTTTGTCAGTCACTCTGCATAGGTAATGTGTTTGAGGGCATTATCACTGTTTGTTAGGTATGACTGTGTCCTTTTCCCTTTCTGTAGTTGTCATGGGAGGTACATACCATGTAGGACATTGTGAGGTGTAGAGGGGTACAGTGACCTACATTTCACTAGCTGACACACCATTTCTGCTGACATGTACCATGTACAGGTATTATAAGACTGGTGTGCCACTGTGAATATCAACGGGGAGGCTATTGTACACTTGTTTCCCATGTTCCCTCCAGACACATCCAGTAGTAGGCAGGCAACCACATATGTGGTGGTTAGTGGTGTAAGTGTTTTGGAATGGGGTATGGTACTCCTGTATCCACACTGGTGTTCAGTCCATGCCTTTGTCACCAGGCACCTGTTGCAATACATCTGCACACATGTGCCTCTCTCAGTCATCTGCAAACTTTGTTAGCCAAAGACCTTCTGTGTTGGCCTGCACTTCAGAGAAGTAGATACCAAACAGGAGAGGACCCAGGACTGAACCCTGTGGTACTCCACTTGCCACTGGTCTGATGTCGGATTTGGAATACGCTACTTTCACAGTGTGGGTTCTGTCCATGAGCCAGTTGGCAACCCATCTTATGACATAGGGATTTATACCTAGTTTAGTGAGCTTATCTATAATTCCAGAGTGGGGGATGGTGTTGAAAGCCTTGGCGAGATCTACATAAGCTGTGTGAACCATTTTACCATCATCTATGGCTTTGGTGACTGCTTCAAAGAAGTCAATCAGGTTTAGGAGACATGATCTGCCTTTTACAAATCCAAACTGAGTAGGGTCCAGAGTTTGGAGATTACCAATGTCTTTCCTTATGAATTCCATGATGATACTTTCCATGGCCTTGCAGACCAGGCTCGTCAGGCTAATGGGGTGGTAGTTACTGGGGTCCGTCATGGCTCCCCCTTTGTGGAGTGGGATAAGTGTCACGGTGCGCCATTCAGTGGGTACAAAGCCTGAGGTGAGGCTATGATTGAACATGGTACTTAGGTAGGGTGCCAGTTCATTCAGTAGTTTGTGTAGAACGCAGCCTGGGATATTGTCAGGTCCCATGGATGCTGTGTTCTTGGCTTTGGAGAGTGTGTTTTTTACCTGTGCAGCCGTGATTATAGGAACTTTGCATTCTTCCAGTATAGAGATGGGCCCTCTAGGGGGTGAGAGGGGGGTAAAGTTAGCACTGAACCTATCTGCCAGGATGTTGGCAATATCAGTTGGTTCTGTATATTTAGTGCCATTATGCTGTAACTCAGAGCAGATCTGAGTGTTCCCATTTAGATTCTTGACATAGCTATAGAATGCTTTGTGCTTGTCTTTAGAGTCAGTGGCAATTTTGTTTTCATAACTAGCTTTGGAGGATCTTATGAGGGATCTCAGCTTCTTACTGAGGTTGACCTGGGAGTTCTTTCGGTCATGGGATTTTACTTATTTTTGCAACAGTTTCTTTCTTCTTCCTTTGTCTGGAGGATAACATCTTGGTTCTATTAGGGATAGCATGATCCATGCACTCGTGTTAGTGCTTATACAATGCATTTGTGTAGGATTCGGCAGTCATACCTCTATTGTCCATCTGCATGGGTGTCATGAAGTTTGCCACTTCTGTCTTAAGAAGTGTGAAGTTGGCTTTTGAGAAGTTTGTTATGATGATTTCCCTAATTGGGGCTGGGGGTGGGATGTGGATGTCTAGGTTGATTACCTTGTCATCGGATCTGACCAACAAGGAATTGACCTCTGGTGGGGAACACTGGTTTTCCATGTTGGTGATGACCAAGTCTAGGATATTGCTGCCCCTGGTGGGGGTGTGAATAAGTTGATCCAAGGCATTGGTATTTATGAATTCTAGAAAACGTTGAGCAAAAGAGTTGGTACATGAGTAGTTTTCCCAGTTAATGGTGGGGTAGTTGAAATCACCCATTATTAGGGTGTTGGGTTGTACCCTAATACTTTCCAGTGTATCATGAAATGAGGGGTGTGAATCCTGGGGCATGGTGGGGGGTCTGAAGCAAGCTACAATTTGGATTGCGGTCTTGCCCAGAGTTAGTTGCACTTGGATAATCTCAGATGCATTATGCTGTGCAACTAGCCTGGAGGTGTGGATATCCTTAATGAATATGAACACGCCTCCACCTTTAGTGCTTCTTTCTGGGTTAGGTGGCCAAAAGGTGTGGTATGAATTGAAGCCTGGTAATGCAGGGGTGCTCTCTGGAGCTTTGAACCAGGTCTCTGCCACTGCACAGATGATACAGATGTCACCGTTTACGGTGGTAAATTTGTCATTTGAACCTTGCCTGCAAAAGGCACTATAGGGGTGGCAAGAGTCTTAGCCAGTATCCGGAATCATAAGGGCGACAGGTGCAGGCCATCTCCGGCAAAGCATCGTGGACTGTCCATCATGTCATCCCAGGCAGACAAATACTGGATCCCTTTAGAATGACACCAAAAGTTTAGCCAATTGTTGAAGTCAATCATTTTGTCCTTGTACTGTGGTATCATTCTGGGTCTATCTATTTCTACATCCCTATCTATCTATGTATACATATATGCATATTATATATAGATACATATATAAATATACATGGATATACATATACATATAATATATATATATATATATATATATATATATATATATATATATATATATATATATATACCTTTTTATTTACACATACAAATACACACACTAACATACTGCTAAACATCCATTACTGTACAACCTACATTGCACGTTGCACTACAACCTACATTGATATGTGCACATAGCATCCTTCACATACATATGTATGTCCAGCCTTCACTAACAGTTGCAGTATGTCCCCTGCCCTATGCACATCTTCATATATATATATATATATATATATATATATATATATATATATATACAGACTGCTAACACATATGGAGGGTTCACAGTATGTAGACTATTACATTATTAGTTTACATTACCTTTGTTTGACACTGCTGTTTGTGATGGCTTGCTGCTGGTTAGCTTGCTGTTCTGTATTGTTTTATTTTCGGCTGTCTGTGTCTCTTTTTTTTTTTTTCTCTCTCTCTCTCTCTCTCTTTCTCTCTCTCTCTTTGTCTCTCCCTCCGGATGTTATAATGAAAGTATTGCATGTGTGGACTGGGAGTACAGGCTGCTTTTGTAGGTATATGCACATGTGCATGTGATGGCCTCTGCACCAGTTGTTAGCCAGCATTTGCTAATTGCATGCAGCCTGCTGTGTGGTAATTGCAGTTCTCACTGTGATTTCAGGACAGTGCTATAAAATGTTAGGTTAGGTAGGCATAGCCCTTTCAGATTTTCAAGTTGGGGACCATGCTGGTATGCTGTGGACACTGTTGTGTGAGTGTAAAGGTTGGTATGTCTCTCATATTTCAGGCTGTGTTGTAGGCACTGACATGCATGTTGTACTGACACCTGACTATTGCTTCCTCTCATTTATTCTTCTCAGTGTGTATGTTAACTGACACCTAATAATACTAATACTGTTTAAATGGGAGTATGTGCTTTCCTGTGGGACTTGTAGAGTAACTGGTTTACAGCGGTGGCTCTTGCAATTTGTTGCTATGGCTTCACTATTTGGCCTTTACATTCACTCCTTGAATGCCTGCTAGGTGTCTTTACTGGAATGTGATGCTATGGCTTTCCTATTTTCCATTCACATTCACTCCTTGTAATGCTTGCTATATTTCTATCAGCAGCAATTCCTTATATGTTTGTTGTGGTCTGGTGGTACTGCATGCAGTCTGGTCTGGCCAAGGTGTGGGGCTTGACACCTACAAGGATATTTTATTTTGCTGCTGAGCAGTAGTGGCGCCTTGTACTTTGTACTAACAGTTATGGATAGCAGGCACATGCAGTGTTTGTAAACTGCTATACTGTCCTTCTGTTATTAGTTGGATACCTCCTTTGATATTTGTGGGTTGTACACCTACATGTGGGTGTGCTTGTGGAAGCTATTCTACAGCTATTCACAGAGTGTGTGACAGCAGACAGAATGATATGCCTGTGAGTTTGTGACACTTGCAGGCCTCAGATACTCTCAGGTGTATCTTTTATCAGCCTCAGGGAATGGTTCATATCAGTGGGATACACCCGTGATATATTTCAGATATTCTGCAGTTGTGACTGTGGGGTATTTTGAGCATATGTATTAATACACCATTTCTGACATGCAAGTAGTGCATACTTTCAGTAGTTGACAGTTGCCATTACGTGGGATAAAACACCTTTCAGCCTATTGTTAGTACATTTCACAGGGAGTCAGTGGGGCACAGTTAACATTTGTTTTCAAATCAGGGACATCCCTGTAAATCAGTCACAGTTGCGAGGTCTGGCCTCTTACCTGTTCAAATATGGCAGTGTTTATCCTGCTCTGATAGTGTGTGTGGTTTGCAAGATGCTACTGTCACATTATTACCTACTAGCTACCGACTAGCATGGCTGTTTCTCTTCTCACACTAATGTTATACAAATCCACAAGAATTGCCAGTAAAGATACAAGAAAAGCTTTGTGTAATAGCCTTCCCATATTCCCTTTACATTCAGACCTACTATTTCATGATATATTGCTTTCAGCACAAAGTTCTTGTATATCAGTCATGGCTTAGTGGTAAGTCATGCAGACTAGTGGTTCCAAGGTCCTGGGTTCGAGACTGACAGAGGAATTGTATTTTGCTGCTGAGCAGACTACAGACCTTGTCATTCAGAGTGACTAAGGCACTTTAAGCAGTTGTAAGCGGGTTAGCGCTGGTTTGCACGGTGTTCACGCATGCGCACACACGCTTAGCTAAGTGCACACAAGTGCACACCCACTTACTACTGCTTAAAAGTGCTTACTCTCGTGTACACCCGTGCTAATTTCTTTGAAAGAAAAGAAAATGGGGAGATAGGAAAGTGGTGAAAAAGGGGGCACAAAGAAGGTAGGACAGTAGGAAAACAAGCTCGGGATTTGCAGGAAGGATGTAGGAAAGGCCCATAGCTGCCCATTTCTTTATCAGCAACAGCTGTGCATATATGTGTAATTTTGTGTGAAATTTGAAACCTTCCAGCCCTGAGAGAGGGGTGAGGACAACAAAATATGTTGTACAGCCAATTGTAATTACCACTTCACATGTCCAGCAGACATGTCTGCAAAATAGGCAGCTATGTATGGGGCGTAATTTTTTTGTGGGAACAGAGTGCCCTTTTTTTATTTTTTTTTCAGGTGAGAGTGGAATGTGAGGTACAGGAAGTAGGTATATTTGGGGAAGTAGGTAGGGGAGGTTAACAGACAAGACAAACAAGACACATACAGGGGCGGAGTATGACACATATGGGGGGGGAAACACAATTGACGGAGATGGATGTTGGGATATCACGAGCCCATAAGCCCACAGATGGCAACAGTGGAACTGAGATCCTCACCCATGGGCAGTTGCCACTGTGCCTTCACAGCCCAGGACAGGGCTGTGCTGGGGGCTGTGTTGGTCGGGCAGCAGGGACACCCATGAGTTGTGCCACCCGAGCCTCAAGCTGGCGTAGGGGTTCAAGCACAGAATGCCTGATCTCGCTACACACCACAGACCGGACACTTTGGAGGGTGAGTGGACGGTCTCCTCTGGCCACGCTTGCAGAGGGGGGACGAGCCCCATCCCCTGCAGCACTTCCACCTGAAGGTGGCACAGGGCCACTGGAGGAGGTTCTGGCCTGGGCACTAGTGCCAGGTGCACTCGCCAGCTGAGGTGGGAGAGGTGGTTCCACTGGAACCCGCCTTCCCTGTTGTCCTATGTTTAAAAATATTTTATGACATTTTGGGTTAGTAACAAATAATACCATTCAAAATTAGTTGTAACAGCATGCATCAGTATTCCCATTAACCAAACATCCATGAATTCCAAACATTGAACAGCAAGCATAACACATGCATATTTTGAACAACAGTACACAATCCAACAGCATGCAGGGTCGATTGATGGCAACAGGCCATCAGGTTTGGATATGTGAACAGGGCACATGCAGCAACGTGCAAATATGTTTGAACCAACAGGACAAATGTCCATAGGAATTAATTGTGAACATACATACCCAGTTTGTTGTGGAATGGCATTATTTGTGAATATAGGGTAGGGTGAAGAAATATTTCATTAACAACTTCAACTACCTATACATATGCTGTACATCTCTAGTAGCTGCAGATATATATACCCTACAGGTCTTACTACAGTTTCCTATATGTAACCTTAGGAATGTTGGTGATGGGACTGTTACTGCTACATTAATATACATTGCATTTTTATTCATACACATTCATATCTGGCTATGTTCAGGTACAGCATCCCGCTACATTTCATTTATATGGCTCTAGACAACTGTGGATGTTCATTATTTCATACAACCATACTATCGCCATATTGTAAGGGTACAGCAACATATCCAAATTGTGGGACAGACACATTCCAGCTTCAGTACTTTATTTCAAACATTTCACTTTTTGGTTGTGGCTGTCTCATTCATTTCATTATGTACTGACTGCAGTATAATTTATTCAGAAGTTATAACAGCTTTCTTGGTCGATTCATACCTCTTTCTCACACTCTCACTTGTTTTATTTTTACAATTCAAGATGGTACTTTATTCTAGGCGTTATTAACATGTCATACTTGATTACAACAATCCTTTCCAACAGACTCACTTGTTTCATATGGCAGATTTTCTAAGGTGGTGTATTTGACACATGTCTATTGTCTTTAGCTTGTTTACCACTGATTTTCAGGCTGCAGCAGGTTATCTGATATTACACTTCAGGTGGGCAATCACTATTTCAGACTTGTTTAATTTTTATTTCTGGATTACAGGTTGCATCACTTATCTAATCATACAGTACTAGCAGAATCTTTCTTCTAGTGTTATTTGAACTTTATTAATATGTAACTACAGTGAACTCTTTTACAAGCTGTCTCACTTATATTCTATAACACTTACAGAAATATAATTACTAATCTGCCTGGTGGCTCAACCACTCCAGCCTATCACCATAGGCTCACCGATTCACAGAATGCACACCTGCAACTGTAATATAAATGAAGTAATATTGGAACATACATCTCTATAATATCAGCTAGGATAATTCCTTACATACATAATTACATGGATACTTACTCAGTAGTGGGGTGTTGGGCATTTGCCGGGCCTCCTGGATCCAACGGTTCAGTTGTTCCTGCTTTCATCTCTTCAGGTCTGCATGGTGGTGATGGACCTGTTCACCAGTCCTTGGTATGCCTGTGGCACTGGTGAGATCATGTGTCAACCAGTTCCACGCCTCTGCCTTATATGCACCCCACAGAACCTGGCCCTGCACGAGTTGAACCTCATGATCGTGGACTAGGAGCCAAACCATGTATTTGGACTCCTCAACACCCCACCTCTGTGCTCGGAAGTGACTACCCTCTCCTACACCTGCCATCCTGACTGCAAATAGGTTCCACAATCTGTTATGCTGTGTATTCCCACCTATGGGGCTTATATATGCTGTTTTTCCCGCATTTATCTGTGATTGGCCATTTTGGAATTGTATCAACTTCACAAAACCTGCTTTGTCATGCTTCTATTTCCATTCATTCCTATATATATGCTAATACTGCATTTTTCAGTGCAGCTGTCATGGTTTAGTGGTTCAGTACTTTGACTATGATGCACTGTATCCTGGGTTCGAGCCTGGGCATTGCTTTTTTTTATTTTACTACTGTCGAGACAGGCTAGGAGGTGTGTCTGTTTAAAGGCGGCTTTCATACAGGTTGCTCAATGTTGCCCGCCGGTAAGCCGGTTGGCGCGCTGCGCAGATCCGCGCAAATGGGTTATGCTGGTTAACGCGTTATTTGGCTATGAGCACGCATATTATGCTGTGAGAAATGTTGCGCAACTACAGGCACACAGTTTCAGAGTGTTAAAGTGCTGCTCAACTTCGGCGACTCATATTACACCTGTTAAACCATTGGTCACCTATGGGCAAACATACTCAGCTTGCTAGAGCGCTGCTCAGCTATGGGCACTTATAAAATATTTTATTTTTTTATTGTGTCAGATTTCTTCATAAAAACATGGCCTATTTCATTGCATTTTACTTAAATTATAATTGTATATATATATATATATATATACATATATGTCAGGGGATTGTTTCGTGCTTATTTCACTAAAAATAAAACATGATGTTGTTGGAGCTCGAACTGTGACTACCTCCTCTTTGGCCAACGTCTCTACCGCTACGCTATTGCTACTTGGCTTATTTTGCATATTTAGATCTTATATGCTTTTTCAATGACTGCTAACTGTGGCTGAGCGAAGGGCACACCCGCGCAAATGAGCGCAATTATGGGCAAACATTTTTGAAATTAAAAAAATAAAATGAAACTGTTAATTTTTACGTTTTACATTTCAGTTGGGTTAATAGTCTGTAGGGGCATGTGTGCTTTTGTGTTTGTTGACATTTACGCGGACTCGCTCGTGGGAGTTTCCTTTTGGGACTGTGATTCTTCTGGGGGCGTGTCCCTTTGCAGGACTCGCCATGCGGACATGCCCCCTACATTGCTACATGGACCGTGTTAGCCTAGGGTGTGATTCAGCATGCCCTCTTGAATATGCATGGCATGCTGACATCACCCCATTTAACTGCAGCCTCCATGTAAGACTTGCTAACTCTTACACGGAGGCTTCGTGAATCCTGCCCATAATATTCAGCATACTCTCTGTCACACATATAATTCATATGTGTGCCACTGCCATACATACTTATTGTTATTTATAATTATGTTTGGATTTTTTTGTTTTTTAAAATGGAGTGGACAAGCATTAATAAAATTTAGAGCGTGCTAGATTAGAACCCAAGCTAACTTCTATTGCGGCCCTACACTTCCACCTGCTGACACAGGAAACAGTTAAACAACTGTATATTTTCATATTCATCATTACGTATGTGTGTTAACCATCAAACAACACTGCTTAGCATGTTTGTGATGTGGCAAAAAATAGAGGATACAATGTACCCATTTTGAAATTCTCTACTGTCTGCTTCCTGTATGTAGGTGTCCTAGATCTGCAGGTGTTGGGGAAGGTTGCTAACCTCCATGCAATGCCTCTTAGTGCACTTGCATGATGGAAAGCAATCAATTCAACAATGTATGCTTTTTGAAATCGAGAATAATTCTATTATATGAGCAGGATGAAAGACTTTTATAAGGTTAAAACCATCAGGCCAATCAGATAAAAATACAGTAAGCTATTAACCAGTAATTCCCTCCTTGGATGGGTTAAATTTAGCTCTCTGCTCCCACCAGAGTGCAAAAAAACCCTTCCAGTGTTAAACAAGCTGGCTTTGAGATCAGTGCAGTAACAAATGCTTTAGAACAGAAGTAAGAATTTCTGTAATATCAGCAATCCTTGGAAATAAGTTCATTAATTCTGAAGTTTACTAGAATTGTTTACCATTCAGCCCAAAACACTACTCATAAGCAAGTTTAATTACCCCTCCGTCAACTGGGAATCATACATGACGACTAACATACAGGTTCAGAGATTCCTGGACTTTGTCAGTGCAAGTGCTCTGGAACAGCTGGTCTGTACTAACATTAGGAGCTCAAATATCCTTGACATAGTACTCACAAACATGGGAGAGTGTTTGACTCCCCAGCATAATGTTCTCATTGGTAAGGTCGGCTCATAAATCTGTCTCCTTTGAAATAATTGTAATTGTAGAAACTGCATCAAACCCTAAAACCCTAAATAATTTTTATAAAGCAAATTACCTTCTGTTAAGTGATAGCATAGGTAATTTTAAAGCTCCTCCTAATCCTGAAAACACAGAAGTCTATGCAGAAGTATACACGATTGTCCTATACAACCACTTAGACAACTACATAGAAATGGCAGTTCCTGACAGAACTAAACCCAGGTCTAGCCAGAAAAAAAAAAAAAAAAACAAGTTACCCTGGTGGACCCCTGGCATAAATAAACTATACAACAGCAGAAATAAATTCCTGTCAAGAAGTAAGTGGGAGGGTGCAGAACAGAGAACAAAATCCCTCATTAGTTTCAACAGGCAAATCAGAGAATTAGTCAAGTCTTCAAAAGGTAAATACATGACTTAAATTGCTTCTCAAGCAAAGGATAACTACAGAGTATTTTAGTTATGTCTAAAATTTTAAGGGAAACAGTCAAAAATGTGCTGAGTTTGCTGTACCCAGCCAGAAGAAATAGCAAACCTATTGGCTGATAAATTCAGCTGAAATTTTACCCCTCATCACCACTGGTTATTCCCCATGGAATACCTTATACCATTGCTTTGACTGTTATCGAAAAATAACAGGTCATCACTGTGCTCTCTAAAGCTAGAAACATGGCAACAATGGGCCTTGATAAAATCCCAGGGTGCCTACTAAATTGCATGAAACATGAGCTAGTAGACCCACTTGGATCTCTATTTAACCACAGTCTCCAGACAGGTTTTGACCCAATAGAGTGAAATACAACAACAGTCACCACTCTGCAAAAAGGGGAGGGGGTCAACATAAACTACTGACCCATAAGTCTGTCTAGCCAAATATGCAAGACTATTTAGAGGATAATCATTGACCTGATTAACAATGACATAGGAAATCTCCAGACTGGAGACCCATGTATGTGCAACCACAAATTTGCCTCAGGGGTTCCACCTGTGTCCCTCATTGACAGGGGCAGCAGGTGCTGGTTGATGTTTCTCTTTTGGGGATAAACTCTTGACTAGCCTTGTAAGGGCCCCAGAGCCATTAGCCTAGTAATCTCCTATGATCCTGTGAACCCAGTTTGGCTCCCTCAAAGGCAGATCTTGCCTGCTCAATCTGGTGGACTTCTTTGATGGATGAGGATAAGGCAGTGCATACCATCTACCTTGACCTTTCCAAGTCATTTAACACAATACCCCACACAGGTATTATAGATAAACTCACAAAATTGGATATAAACCTCGTCATCATCTGATAGATTTCCAAATAGTTCTTGGATAAGACACATGTTGTTAGAGTGGGGGAATCCACATCCAGCAAGAGGTCAGTCACCAATGGATAGCACAGGGCTCAGTGCTGAGCTCCCTCCTGTTTGGGTTATACTTCTTAGATGTCAAGGCAAATGTAGATGGCCTTTGACTGACCAAATTTGCTGATGACTGCAAGTTGGGGCAATCACTGACTCCACACAGGATGTTGATATCCTACAGAAAGGGCTGACACAGATCAATGACTGGTGTCAGAACCATGTCCTCAAACTAAATGTGAAGATGTGCATAATAATAATCTTTGGGAAATCAAATGCTCCTGCATATTACAACATTGATAGCATCCACCTAAGTGTGGATCCAGTGGTGAGAGATCTTGGCACTGAGATAGACAGTAATCTGAACTTTGCTCAACAAGTGTCCACAGTAGTGAAGAAATCTTTCTATGTGGCTCAGCTTATACGTGAAGCCATGGCATACAGACTGTGATCTGAGAATGTCATAGTACCACTGTACTTTGTCCTCATCAGACCAATAATCAGGTGCAATGCACCCTTTGGCATGTACCTTGCAAGGCACTTGCAATAGCTGGATCTACCTCAGAGGTGTCTCAGCAAAAAATACAGGGTATAACCAGCATGTTATATGCAGACCAATTAAAAGCTTTACCACTGCATTTAGTTTCCTACCAGTTACAGAGGGTGATCTATGCCTGACATACAAGGCAGTTTCTGACTCAGCCTTGATGGAAATGTTGCATGTTTGCAAAACTAACTGCCAGGGATCTAAAACTGACTCTGCCATGAATAGTTCATGCTGGGGAGATAGATATGTGTCCCAGAGATTGCTACTCCTCTTGAATAGGCTTCCTATTCACATGGAGAATATCCCTTCCCTGACCATCCTCAAGTGATATCTGGACCAATGGATCAGAAATCACAAATTCAGTCCTAGGGTGGCAACCATCTTCCTTATGGATAGACGAAGTCTGTAAAAAATTGTCAAAACCCCTCTTGATGACCCTTGTTATCTTTCTCCTAGGAACATAAAATTGGGTAAAATCTAGATAAAAATTGCTACTTTTGTAATGGTTGTTGAACCATTAGCCTAGTAATCTCCACTGAACTTATGAACCTATATAAGCAAAAACAAAGATTGTTTTACAACGTACCAATAAAACAGAATTACAATACAAGGTACAGCAATGCAAAAACTGAGTAATATCATGCAGTCAGGTTTGCATAGTAGTTAGCAAGGAATGTGGCTTGTCATTATGTTAACAACTGGCAGGATGGAAATAAGTAATGAGTACGTAGTTCTTACTGAGTACGTGCGGTAGTATGAAGTGTCAACATGTATGTATACATGTATGTGTTAGATAATAATTGGAAGTAACTTAAAATATAGAATGTGCAAAAGAGCAGCATGTTTGAAGCCATAAGCATAAAAAGGTTGTTATAGCTTAGAACTGCAAGAACATGTTGAGAGATGAAACAACCATTGTGGACTGATTTAAACTGGATGATATATCATATAATTCTAGTAATTAAGCTCTTGTCTTCTTTCTTTATCTTACAGAAGACAAGAAACTAGCAATCACAAGGCAGGTTCACACTCATAGTATTCCTACCCTAATTAAAGGACCACATTAATGCACATTTATATTAATAAAAGAGGTATTCCCATCAATAGCATAGGACCCTACCCCAAAATTAATCTGTCTGCTCATTGTAACTGAATAAGCTGTATGGTATCCATATATGTGCATCTGTATATCCATGTCCTTGTAGGGATAATCTGCTAAACTCTCAAAGAAAGCAAATAGCAGCAGGTTTTGGAATTGTTCCATTTATTATTTATTAGCATAATTAAGTGCAGGGAACTGATAGTGAAAATGCAATACAATTTGTGAGGATGACAATACACATGTGCTAACATAGCTCACCTTCAAGGCTGGAAAATCTGTGAGAGAAAAAAATGAAAACTAGAAGAAAATGGCATAAAAGGCATTGGCTGTGATGAGGAAAGACCCCAAAAGTTGGATGCATGAATAATCTTAAGATGAAAATAAACCATTTAAGATGATTTTGCACAATAAATGAGGTAATTAGTGACTGTGTTACAAATCAATTTATACAGACTAATTCTGTGTACCAGTCATTTATATAAAGGTGATATCTGGTAAAGTTTGCATGTTAAGGGGGGGACTAATCTGTGATACAATGTAGGAACAGATTCATCAGATTGGTGTTTTGCCATGAAAATTTCTCATAGCATAAAATGCCATAAAAGTGATGTATGTTTAATCCTTCTCACACTCTCTGTAGAGGGTACAGAATTTTTTTGTGTATAGCTACAACCTGTAGTAGAAGCATGGTGTTGAATTGTACAGACTTTTGGACTTTTTACTGTATGTATATGTCTTTCGGCTTTTCCCGGTTAGGGGTCACCACAGCGGAACTCTGGTCCGCTAATGATTGGCAGTTGATTTTTACATGCCGAGTTGCCAGCCCTGATGCACAACCTTCAACGAAGGTATGCCCATTCACGCATGTCTCCACTCAGAAGACTCTATAGCTGAGAATCGAACCAGACAGCATCTTACTGTGAGGTGACAATGCTACTAATTCCAAAAAAGCTCGCATCCAAACTACAGTGCCTTATGAAATGAAAGACATACATTTGTAAACTATTGAGAAATGGAAGTAGAAACTATAACAATGAGGCATAAGAATATACATACAGTATAGTTCCAATTGTAATAGGAGTGAATGGACTAATAAAAAAGAATTTTCCAACATATTTACAAATGCAACTGAAATAAGTAACCCCTTATAACATGCACAAAGACAGAATTTTCAGTATACTATGGGTGTAGAGAAGAACATTCTTCGCAAACATCAAAGAGGAGAAATATTATTTTATAAGCTTTATTTATGCTCTGTCTTTGGAATGGGGTCCATTCTCATCAAGATATGAATACACACTTAGCAAATGAATAAATAAGACAACGAAAATGTGGGTCTATATTACATCAACGAACAATTAAATGTTCAAATCTGTAAAGGTCGACCTTTACAGATCGAACACTGAAATGTTCGAAAATGTTTAAAAATTAAAAAAAAAAAACAAAGTGACAAAAAAATAACTAAAGGGTGTAAGCAGGAGGGCAAGCCCCCCTGCACCCCCCACACCCACCCTACTTAAATATACCAACTCCAAGATTACGCCACAGTGTAGGGAATGGGAAATTTCCCGTTTCTGCACTGTAGTGCACTGATGTGCGATCTCGGAGATGGTATATTTAAGAAGCGGGGGTGTGGGGGGTGCAGGGGTGCTTGCCCCCCTGCTAAAACCCTTTTACTTTTTTTGTTTAATTTTATTTTATTACATCTTCAAACATTTAAATGTTTGATCTCTAAAGGTCGACCTTTAGAGATTCTAACATTTAATCGTTCGTTGATGTAATATAAACCCTTGAAAATGTCATACATTTCATTAAACTGCAACACACTGGTGAAAACATCCCTTCTTTAGATAAAGTAATACAATAAAGCATAATGAAAGGACATTTGTGTTTAGATGTTCATGTATGTAACTCATGAAGTCAAGCCTGCCTGGCAGATACTGGATATGCAAAAATTACATGGTCATTGACATTTCCAAAAGAAACATTTGCAATTAGGACAGGTATAGATAAAATCATTAAGGCAAAGACTGGACAAGAAAAATATGCCAGTTTAAAACATTTCAAGGCATGTGAAGTACCATATGTGCTAAAGTTCAAGGAATAGCAAAAAAGTTTAATATGAAAAGTGGATGAAGATCTGTTAAGGAAATTAATTTTCCATAAAAATTTTCTCACATAACTTTGACAGACAGATCTTTAAACACATCTTTCCAGTTTCAGCTGTATAGAAGGTAATTTATAGATTTATGGCCAGTCCTACGAACATTACAACAGGACATAACTTGTAATTCCCTTGAAATACTCTACCATGTAACATTACATTGATCTATGGAATGGCCATGGCTACCAAGTGGACTGAAGCTAGCAATCTCCATAATGTTAACATCCTGTGAAGAACATACTATGTCTAGGATACTAAACTCTCATTTTGTTAGTTGACAGATATGCTGAATTGCTCTCACCTCCAATAAAAAGATTAGGGAAAAGTTTTCAATCAAACCATTTCCTTGCAAATATCCTTAATCAATTCCAGGAATAGTAAGATCACTCCAGTATAAAGCTGGTCTCTACCACAGACCTTCTAAGTTCATTGGTCAAGATGTTATTATCTTCTTTTTAAGAGGGTGATGTATAAAAAACAGTGCTATCTGTTTTATTTTTCCTTGGCTAAAGAAAGCAATGGCAATAATATCACAAATGTCATGATTTATTTGTAACTGTGCTCCACATGTTTTCTTTGTGTTAATAGATATATAGAGATTTCTCATTTCTTATCAAAAATTACAAAATCCTTGGTAAACAGGGAAGTTTAACGGGGAGAGTAATTCATTACACCATGCTTAAGTAATGAATACTATATCAAGATTTTCAAAGGCAAACGACAAACTCAGTTCTTCATATTTATTATTTGTACTTCTAGCATTTAATACCATAAGAGCCATCCTATCCACATTTTTAAAGGGCTATCATTTCTAATTGTAAAAAAACAAATCCTTTGCAAACTTCATTAATCTATGACTCAAAATAATATTTATCACTGATGAAGCCCATTCTGAACATATCTGTCCTTATTTATCATGCATTCCCAAAAGCAAAGTTGATTATTCTTTGACTCCTGCATACACCTTCTTATAGAACAGTTAACCATATTAGCCTGAAACCATTGGGTTTGGTAATTTGAAAAATATCCTTATAGAACATTTTTCTTCAGTTTTAGAACAATGTTTGTCTTTTCAGCTTTTCCTGGTTAGGGGTTCCCACAGCGGAACTCCGATCCGCTAATGATTGGCAGTAGATTTTTATGGTGGCGAGTTGCCAGCCTGACACCCAACCTTCAGTGAGGGCACGCCCATTCACGCATGTCTTTTGAATGCTACTCGACCACAGGGAGGAAATGCAGACTCCACACAGAAGGCACTCAAGCCGAGAATCGAACAGGAGAACCTTTTGCTGAGAGGCAACAATGCTACTGCTGCACCACTCAGTTTTAGAACAATAGTCAATTATTTCTTGAACATCTTTTAATAATTCTATGTAGATTATTTCTTCTAACAACATTGTTTCCTCCGTAAACTATTACAGCTGAAAAATTCCCATTACTTGTTTTTAGTCTAATAATACCATTTTTGATATCATTCATTTTGCTCCACGAAGAGCAGTTACACAATCTATCATTTATCCTTGGCAAGTTATTTTTTAATCTTCTCAGCACTAAGTCCTCTATAACCAATGTAGACTCTCCAGTGTAATTTTCTAACACTTTTATATTACTTTCCCCTTGGATGCATTCCCATTAATTACTAGAAAGTTGAAGAATCTTCCACATTTCACAATGTTTTCAGAGCTGACAGTAACAGTTACATCAGCATTTTTTGAGGATCTGACTTGGCACTCACCATTTACCTAAACTACTATATCTTCCCTTACTTCATCAGTAACCTCTGAAGAGTTACATGCAGCTTTCCTTTTTTCCATTTACCATCTCTCATTAACTTCTTAATAGCAGAGATATAACCAGGGGAAAGAGATTCATCATCACTGGATTCATTAACCATCCTTTTACTTTTCTATTTTTACATAATACTGCAAAACTCAAAGTCTTATCTGAAATAATATCTTCTAGGGAAAACATCCAAAGTTATTATTTGATCAATCACTCACTCATTCTCTACCACTGAGTCAAAATAGGCATCTGTTTGAATACTACAGTCTATACAAGTTTTCCAGATGATAAACATCTTAAACCACTTGATAAAATATTTTCATTTCCTACATATAATTTCATTTTGTTCTATACATGTATTGCTTTCTGAAAAAAATATTATATACAGTACACATCCTAAAACAACCTCTCTCTGAAATATCATGGAGGAAAAAATGATCAAATCCTTCCATTCTATAGTTATTATACAATGAGAGAACAATTTTAACAGTCTAATAAATCTAGTGTTTT